>NW_026645536.1:0-40000 GCF_949987535.1 Balaenoptera acutorostrata
TAGGGTTAGTGTTAGGGTTAGTGTTAGGGTTAGGGGCTCGGTTTAGGGTACGGGTTAGGATTAGGGTACGCGTTAGGGTTAGGGTAGGGGTTAGGGTTAGGGTACTCGTTAGGGTTAGGGTAGTTATTAAACCTATCCCACTCTCTAGATACCCCTTAGCACGTAAAGGAATATTATTTGGGGGTCACAGCCATGGAGAAGAGTTTAGACACTAGGATAAGATAAGGAACACACCCATTCTCAAGAAATCACATTAGGATTCTCTTTTTAACCTGTTCCTTAAAACACTAGTGCTTAGGAAATCTATTGGAGGCAGAAGCAGTCAAGGGTAGCTTAGGGTTAGGGTTAGGGTTAGGGTTAGGGTTAGGGTTAGGGTACGGCTTAGGGTACGGGTTCGGGGAGGGGTTTGGGTACGGCGTAGGGTATGGGCTAGGGTTAGGGTTAGGGTTAGTGTTAGGGTTAGGGCTCGGTTTAGGGTACGGGTTAGGATTAGGGTACGCGTTAGGGTTAGGGTAGGGATTAGGGTTAGGGTACGCGTTAGGGTTAGGGTAGTTATTAAACCTATCCCACTCTCTAGATACCCCTTAGCACGTAAAGGAATATTATTTGGGGGTCCAGCCATGGAGAAGAGGTTTAGACACTAGGATAAGATAAGGAACACACCCATTCTCAAGAAATCACATTAGGATTCTCTTTTTAACCTGTTCCTTAAAACACTAGTGGTTAGGAAATCTATTGGAGGCAGGAGCAGTCAAGCGTAGCTTAGGGTCAGTGTTAGGGTTAGGGTTAGGATTAGGGTACGGCTTAGGGTACGGGTTCGGGGAGGGGTTCAGGTACGGCGTAAGGTATGGGCTAGGGTTAGGGTTAGGGTTAGTGTTAGGGTTAGGCTCGGTTTAGGGTACGGGTTAGGATTAGGGTACGCGTTAGGGTTAGGGTAGGGTTTAGGGTTAGGGTACGCGTTAGGGTTAGGGTAGTTATTAAACCTATCCCACTCTCTAGATACCCCTTAGCACGTAAAGGAATATTATTTGGGGGTCCAGCCATGGAGAAGAGTTTAGACACTAGGATAAGATAAGGAACACACCCATTCTCAAGAAATCACATTAGGATTCTCTTTTTAACCTGTTCCTTAAAACACTAGTGCTTAGGAAATCTATTGGAGGCAGAAGCAGTCAAGGGTAGCTTACGGTTAGGGTTAGGGTTAGGGTTAGGGTTAGGGTACGGCTTAGGGTACGGTGTTCGGGGAGGGGTTCGGGTACGGCGTAGGGTATGGGCTAGGGTTAGGGTTAGGGTTAGTGTTAGGGTTAGGGCTCGGTTTAGGGTACGGGTTAGGATTAGGATACGCGTTAGGGTTAGGGTAGGGGTTAGGGTTAGGGTACGCGTTATGGTTAGGGTAGTTATTAAACCTATCCCACTCTCTAGATACCCCTTAGCACGTAAAGGAATATTATTTGGCGGTCCAGCCATGGAGAAGAGTTTAGACACTAGGATAAGATAAGGAACACACCCATTCTCAAGAAATCACATTAGGATTCTCTTTTTAACCTGTTCCTTAAAACACTAGTGCTTAGGAAATCTATTGGAGGCAGAAGCAGTCAAGGGTAGCTTAGGGTTAGGGTTAGGGTTAGGGTTAGGGTTAGGGTACGGCTTAGGGTACGGGTTCGGGAGGTGTTCGTGTACGGCGTAGGGTATGGGCTAGGTTTAGGGTTAGGGCTCGGTTTAGGGTACGGGTTAGGATTAGGGTACGCGTTAGGGTTAGGGTACGGGTTAGGGTTAGGGTACGCGTTAGGGTTAGGGTAGTTATCAAACCTATCCCACTCTCTAGATACCCCCTTAGCACGTAAAGGAATATTATTTGGGGGTCCAGCCATGGAGAAGAGTTTAGACACTAGGATAAGATAAGGAACACACCCATTCTCAAGAAATCACATTAGGATTCTCTTTTTATCCTGTTCCTTAAAACATTAGTGCTTAGGAAATCTATTGGAGGCAGAAGCAGTCAAGGGTAGCTTAGGGTTAGGGTTAGGGTTAGGGTTAGGGTTAGGGTACGGCTTAGGGTACGGGTTCGGGGAGGAGTTCGGGTACGGCGTAGGGTATGGGCTAGGGTTAGGGTTAGGGTTAGTGTTAGGGTTAGGGCTCGGTTTAGGGTACGGGTTAGGATTAGGGTACGCGTTAGGGTTAGGGTATGGGTTAAGGTTAGGGTACGCATTAGGGTTAGGGTAGTTATTAAACCTATCCCACTCTCTAGATACCCCTTAGCACGTAAAGGAATATTATTTGGGGGTCCAGCCATGGAGAAGAGTTTAGACACTAGGATAAGATAAGGAACACACCCATTCTCAAGAAATCACATTAGGATTCTCTTTTTAACCTGTTCCTTAAAACACTAGTGCTTAGGAAATCTATTGGAGGCAGAAGCAGTCAAGGGTAGCTTAGGGTTAGGGTTAGGGTTAGAGTTAGGGTTAGGGTACCCCTTAGGGTACGGGTTCGGGGAGGGGTTCGGGTACGGCGTAGGGTATGGGCTAGGGTTAGGGTTAGTGTTAGGGTTAGGGCTCGGTTTAGGGTACGTGTTAGGATTAGGGTACGCGTTAGGGTTAGGGTAGGGGTTAGGGTTAGGGTACGCGTTAGGGTTAGGGTAGTTATTAAACCTATCCCACTCTCTAGATACCCCTTAGCACGTAAAGGAATATTATTTGGGGGTCCAGCCATAGAGAAGAGTTTAGACACTAGGATAAGATAAGGAACACACCCATTCTCAAGAAATCACATTAGGATTCTCTTTTTAACCTGTTCCTTAAAACACTAGTGCTTAGGAAATCTATTGGAGGCAGAAGCAGTCAACGGTAGCTTAGGGTTAGGGTTAGGGTTAGAGTTAGGGTTAGGGTACGGCTTAGGGTACGGGTTCGGGGAGGGGTTCGGGTACGGCGTAGGGTATGGGCTAGGGTTAGGGTTAGGGTTACTGTTAGGGTTAGGGCTCGGTTTAGGGTACGGGTTAGGATTAGGGTACGCGTTAGGGTTAGGGTATTGGATAGGGTTAGGGTACGCGTTAGGGTTAGGGTAGTTATTAAACCTATCCCACTCTCTAGATAACCCTTAGCACGTAAAGGAATATTATTTGGGGGTCCAGCCATGGAGAAGAGTTTAGACACTAGGATAAGATAAGGAACACACCCATTCTCAAGAAATCACATTAGGATTCTCTTTTTATCCTGTTCCTTAAAACACTAGTGCTTAGGAAATCTATTGGAGGCAGAAGCAGTCAAGGGTAGCTTTGGGTTAGGGTTAGGGTTAGGGTTAGGGTTAGGGTACGGCTTAGGGTACGGGTTCGGGGAGGGGTTCGGGTACGGCGTAGGGTATGATCTAGGGTTAGGGTTAGGGTTAGTGTTAGGGTTAGGGCTCGGTTTAGGGTACGGGTTAGGATTAGGGTACGCGTTAGGGTTAGGGTAGGGGTTAAGGTTAGGGTACGCATTAGAGTTAGGGGAGTTATTAAACCTATCCCACTCTCTAGATACCCCTTAGCACGTAAAGGAATATTATTTGGGGGTCCAGCCATGGATAAGAGTTTAGACACTAGGATAAGATAAGGAACACACCCATTCTCAAGAAATCACATTAGGATTCTCTTTTTAACCTGTTCCTTAAAACACTAGTGCTTAGGAAATCTATTGGAGGCATAAGCAGTCAAAGGTAGCTTAGGGTTAGGGTTAGGGTTAGGGTTAGGGTTAGGGTACGGGTTCGGGGAGGGGTTCGGGTACGGCGTAGGGTATGGGCTAGGGTTAGGGTTAGGGTTAGTGTTAGGGTTAGGGCTCGGTTTAGGGTACGGGTTAGGATTAGGGTACGCGTTAGTTTTAGGGTAGGGGTTTCGGTTAGGGTACGCGTTAGGGTTAGGGTAGTTATTAAACCTATCCCACTCTCTAGATACCCCTTAGCACGTAAAGGAATATTATTTGGGGGTCCAGCCATAGAGAAGAGTTTAGACACTAGGATAAGATAAGGAACAAACCCATTCTCAAGAAATCACATTAGGATTCTCTTTTTAACCTGTTCCTTAAAACACTAGTGCTTAGGAAATCTATTGGAGGCAGAAGCAGTCAACGGTAGCTTAGGGTTAGGGTTAGGGTTAGAGTTAGGGTTAGGGTACAGCTTAGGGTACGGGTTCGGGGAGGGGTTCGGGTACGGCGTAGGGTATGGGCTAGGGTTAGGGTTAGGGTTACTGTTAGGGTTAGGGCTCGGTTTAGGGTACGGGTTAGGATTAGGGTACGCGTTAGGGTTAGGGTATTGGATAGGGTTAGGGTACGCGTTAGGGTTAGGGTAGTTATTAAACCTATCCCACTCTCTAGATAACCCTTAGCACGTAAAGGAATATTATTTGGGGGTCCAGCCATGGAGAAGAGTTTAGACACTAGGATAAGATAAGGAACACACCCATTCTCAAGAAATCACATTAGGATTCTCTTTTTATCCTGTTCCTTAAAACACTAGTGCTTAGGAAATCTATTGGAGGCAGAAGCAGTCAAGGGTAGCTTTGGGTTAGGGTTAGGGTTAGGGTTAGGGTTAGGGTACGGCTTAGGGTACGGGTTCGGGGAGGGGTTCGGGTACGGCGTAGGGTATGATCTAGGGTTAGGGTTAGGGTTAGTGTTAGGGTTAGGGCTCGGTTTAGGGTACGGGTTAGGATTAGGGTACGCGTTAGGGTTAGGGTAGGGGTTAAGGTTAGGGTACGCATTAGAGTTAGGGGAGTTATTAAACCTATCCCACTCTCTAGATACCCCTTAGCACGTAAAGGAATATTATTTGGGGGTCCAGCCATGGATAAGAGTTTAGACACTAGGATAAGATAAGGAACACACCCATTCTCAAGAAATCACATTAGGATTCTCTTTTTAACCTGTTCCTTAAAACACTAGTGCTTAGGAAATCTATTGGAGGCATAAGCAGTCAAAGGTAGCTTAGGGTTAGGGTTAGGGTTAGGGTTAGGGTTAGGGTACGGGTTCGGGGAGGGGTTCGGGTACGGCGTAGGGTATGGGCTAGGGTTAGGGTTAGGGTTAGTGTTAGGGTTAGGGCTCGGTTTAGGGTACGGGTTAGGATTAGGGTACGCGTTAGTTTTAGGGTAGGGGTTTGGGTTAGGGTACGCGTTAGGGTTAGGGTAGTTATTAAACCTATCCCACTCTCTAGATACCCCTTAGCACGTAAAGGAATATTATCTGGGGGTCCAGCCATGGAGAAGAGTTTAGACACTAGGATAAGATAAGGAACACACCCATTTTCAAGAAATCACATTAGGATTCTCTTTTTAACCTGTTCCTTAAAACACTAGTGCTTAGGAAATCTATTGGAGGCAGAAGCAGTCAAGGGTAGCTTAGGGTTAGGGTTAGGGTTAAGGTTAGGGTTAGGGTTAGGGTACGGCTTAGGGTACGGGTTCGGGGAGGGGTTCGGGTACGGCGTAGGGTATTGGCTAGGGTTAGGGTTAGGGTTAGTGTTAGGGTTAGGGCTCGGTTTAGGGTACGGGTTAGGATTAGGGTACGCGTTAGGGTTAGGGTAGGGGTTAGGGTTAGGGTACGCGTTAGGGTTAGGGTAGTTATTAAACCTATCCCACTCTCTAGATACCCCTTAGCACGTAAAGGAATATTATTTGGGGGTCCAGCCATGGAGAAGAGTTTAGACACTAGGATAAGATAAGGAACACACCCATTCTCAAGAAATCACATTAGGATTCTCTTTTTAACCTGTTCCTTAAAACACTAGTGCTTAGGAAATGTATTGGAGGCAGAAGCAGTCAAGGGTAGCTTAGGGTTAGGGTTAGGGTTAGGGTTAGGGTTAGGGTTAGGGTTAGGGTACGGCTTAGGGTACGGGTTCGGGGAGGGGTTCGGGTACGGCGTAGGGTATGGGCTAGGGTTAGGGTTAGGGTTAGTGTTAGGGTTAGGGCTCGGTTTAGGGTACGGGTTAGGATTAGGGTACGCGTTAGGGTAAGGGTAGGGGTTAGGGTTAGGGTACGCGTTAGGATTAGGGTAGTTATTAAACCTATCCCACTCTCTAGATACCCCTTAGCACGTAAAGGAATATTATTTGGGGGTCCAGCCATGTAGAAGGGTTTAGACACTAGGATAAGATAAGGAACACACCCATTCTCAAGAAATCACATTAGGATTCTCTTTTTAACCTGTTCCTTAAAACACTAGTGCTTAGGAAATCTATTGGAGGCAGAAGCAGTCAAGGGTAGCTTAGGGTTAGGGTTAGGGTTAGGGTTAGGGTTAGGGTACGGCTTAGGGTACGGGTTCGGGGAGGGGTTCGGGTACGGCGTAGGGTATGGGCTAGGGTTAGGGTTAGGGTTAGTGTTAGGGTTAGGGCTCGGTTTAGGGTACGGGTTAGGATTAGGGTACGCGTTAGGGTTAGGGTAGGGGTTAGGGTTAGGGTACGCGTTAGGGTTAGGGTAGTTATTAAACCTATCCCACTCTCTAGATACCCCTTAGCACGTAAAGGAATATTATTTGGGGGTCCAGCCATGGAGAAGAGTTTAGACACTAGGATAAGATAAGGAACACACCCATTCTCAAGAAATCACATTAGGATTCTCTTTTTAACCTGTTCCTTAAAACACTAGTGCTTAGGAAATCTATTGGAGGCAGAAGCAGTCAAGGGTAGCTTAGGGTTAGGGTTAGGGTTAGGGTTAGGGTACGGCTTAGGGTACGGGTTCGGGAAGGGGTTCGGGTACGGCGTAGGGTATGGGCTAGGGTTAGGGTTAGGGTTAGTGTTAGGGTTAGGGCTCGGTTTAGGGTACGGGTTAGGATTAGGGTACGCGTTAGGGTTAGGGTAGGGGTTAGGGTTAGGGTACGCGTTAGGGTTAGGGTAGTTATTAAACCTATCCCACTCTCTAGATACCCCTTAGCACGTAAAGGAATATTATTTGGGGGTCCAGCCATGGAGAAGAGTTTAGACACTAGGATAAGATAAGGAACACACCCATTCTCAAGAAATCACATTAGGATTCTCTTTTTAACCTGTTCCTTAAAACACTAGTGCTTAGGAAATCTATTGGAGGCAGAAGCAGTCAAGGGTAGCTTAGGGTTAGGGTTAGGGTTAGGGTTAGGGTTAGGGTACGGCTTAGGGTACGGGTTCGGGGAGGGGTTCGGGTACGGCGTAGGGTATGGGCTAGGGTTAGGGTTAGGGTTAGTGTTAGGGTTAGGGCTCGGTTTAGGGTACGGGTTAGGATTAGGGTACGCGTTAGTGTTAGGGTAGGGGTTAGGGTTAGGGTACGCGTTAGGGGTAGGGTAGTTATTAAACCTATCCCACTCTCTAGATACCCCTTAGCACGTAAAGGAATATTTTTTGGGGGTCCAGCCATGGAGAAGAGTTTAGACACTAGGATAAGATAAGGAACACACCCATTCTCAAGAAATCACATTAGGATTCTCTTTTTAACCTGTTCCTTAAAACACTAGTGCTTAGGAAATCTATTGGAGGCAGAAGCAGTCTAGGGTAGCTTAGGGTTAGGGTTAGGGTTAGGGTTACGGTTAGGGTATGGCTTAGGGTACGGGTTCGGGGTACGGCGTAGGGTATAGTCTAGGGTTAGGGTTAGGGTTAGTGTTAGGGTTAGGGCTCGGTTTAGGGTATGGGTTAGGATTAGGGTACGCGTTAGGGTTAGGGTAGGGGTTAGGGTTAGGGTACGCGTTAGGGTTTAGGGTAGTTATTAAACCTATCCCACTCTCTACATACCCCTTAGCACGTAAAGGAATATTATTTGGGGGTCCAGCCATGGAGAAGAGTTTAGACACTAGGATAAGATAAGGAACACACCCATTCTCAAGAAATCACATTAGGATTCTCTTTTTAACCTGTTCCTTAAAACACTAGTGCTTAGGGAAATCTATTGGAGGCAGAAGCAGTCAAGGGTAGCTTAGGGTTAGGGTTAGGGTTAGGGTTAGGGTTAGGGTACGGCTTAGGGTACGGGTTCGGGGAGGGGTTCGGGTACGGCGTAGGGTATGGGCTAGGGGTTAGGGTTAGGGTTAGTGTTAGGGTTAGGGCTCGGTTTAGGGTACGGGTTAGGATTAGGGTACGCGTTAGGGTTAGGGTAGGGGTTAGGGTTAGGGGACGCGTTAGGGTTAGGGTAGTTATTAAACCTATCCCACTCTCTAGATACCCCTTAGCACGCAAAGGAATATTATTTGGGGGTCCAGCCATGGAGAAGAGTTTAGACACTAGGATAAGATAAGGAACACACCCATTCTCAAGAAATCACATTAGGATTCTCTTTTTAACCTGTTCCTTAAAACACTAGTGCTTAGGAAATCTATTGGAGGCAGAAGCAGTCAAGGGTAGCTTAGGGTTAGGGTTAGGGTTAGGGTACGGCTTAGGGTACGGGTTCGGGGAGGGGTTCGGGTACGGCGTAGGGTATGGGCTAGGGTTAGGGTTAGGGTTAGTGTTAGGGTTAGGGCTCGGATTAGGGTACGGGTTAGGATTAGGGTACGCGTTAGGGTTAGGGTAGTGGTTAGGGTTAGGGTACGCGTTAGGGGTTAGGGTAGTTATTAAACCTATCCCACTCTCTAGATAACCCTTAGCACGTAAAGGAATATTATTTGGGGGTCCAGCCATGGAGAAGAGTTTAGACACTAGGATAAGATAAGGAACACACCCATTCTCAAGAAATCACATTAGGATTCTCTTTTTAACCTGTTCCTTAAAACACTAGTGGTTAGGAAATCTATTGGAGGCAGAAGCAGTCAAGGGTAGCTTAGGGTTAGGGTTAGGGTTAGGGTTAGGGTTAGGGTTAGGGTACGGCTTATGGTACGGGTTCGAGGAGGGGTTCATGTACGGCGTAGGGTATGTGCTAGGGTTAGGGTTAGGGTTAGTGTTAGGGTTAGGGCTCGGTTTAGGGTACGGGTTAGGATTAGGGTACGCGTTAGGGTTAGGGGTAGGGGTTAGGGTTAGGGTACGCGTTAGGGGTTAGCGTAGTTATTAAACCTATCCCACTCTCTAGATACCCCTTAGCACGTAAAGGAATATTATTTGGTGGTCCAGCCATGGAGAAGAGTTTAGACACTAGGATAAGATAAGGAACACACCCATTCTCAAGAAATCACATTAGGATTCTCTTTTTAACCTGTTCCTTAAAACACTAGTGCTTAGGAAATCTATTGGAGGCAGAAAGCAGTCAAGGGTAGCTTAGGGTTAGGGTTATGGTTAGGGTTAGGGTTAGGGTACGGCTTATGGTACGGGTTCGGGGAGGGGTTTGGGTACGGCGTAGGGTATGGGCTAGGGTTAGGGTTAGGGTTAGTGTTAGGGTTAGGGCTCGGTTTAGGGTACGGGTTAGGATTAGGGTACGCATTAGGGTTAGGGTAGGGGTTAGGGTTAGGGTACGCGTTAGGGTTAGGGTAGTTATTAAACCTATCCCACTCTCTAGATACCCCTTAGCACGTAAAGGAATATTATTTGGGGGTCCAGCCATGGAGAAGAGTTTAGACACTAGGATAAGATAAGGAACACACCCCATTCTCAAGAAATCACATTAGGATTCTCTTTTTAACCTGTTCCTTAAAACACTAGTGCTTAGGAAATCTATTGGAGGCAGAAGCAGTCAAGGGTAGCTTAGGGTTAGGGTTAGGGTTAGGGTTAGGGTTAGGGTACGGCTTAGGGTACGGGTTCGGGGAGGGGTTCGGGTACGGCGTAGGGTATGGGCTAGGGTTAGGGTTAGGGTTAGTGTTAGGGTTAGGGCTCGGTTTAGGGTACGGGTTAGGATTAGTGTACGCGTTAGGGTTAGGGTAGGGGTTAGGGTTAGGGTACGTGTTAGGGTTAGGGTAGTTATTAAACCTATCCCACTCTCTAGATACCCCTTAGCACGTAAAGGAATATTATTTGGGGGTCCAGCCATGGAGAAGAGTTTAGACACTGGGATAAGATAAGGAACACACCCATTCTCAAGAAATCACATTAGGATTCTCTTTTTGACCTGTTCCTTAAAACACTAGTGCTTAGGAAATCTATTGGAGGTAGAAGCAGTCAAGGGTAGCTTAGGGTTAGGGTTAGGGTTAAGGTTAGGGTTAGGGTTAGGGTACGGCTTAGGGTACGGGTTCGGGGAGGGGTTCGGGTACGGCGTAGGGTATGGGCTAGGGTTAGGGTTAGTGTTAGGGTTAGGGCTCGGTTTAGGGTACGTGTTAGGATTAGGGTACGCGTTAGGGTTAGGGTAGGGGTTAGGGTTAGGGTACGCGTTAGGGTTAGGGTAGTTATTAAACCTATCCCACTCTCTAGATACCCCTTAGCACGTAAAGGAATATTATTTGGGGGTCCAGCCATAGAGAAGAGTTTAGACACTAGGATAAGATAAGGAACACACCCATTCTCAAGAAATCACATTAGGATTCTCTTTTTAACCTGTTCCTTAAAACACTAGTGCTTAGGAAATCTATTGGAGGCAGAAGCAGTCAACGGTAGCTTAGGGTTAGGGTTAGGGTTAGAGTTAGGGTTAGGGTACGGCTTAGGGTACGGGTTCGGGGAGGGGTTCGGGTACGGCGTAGGGTATGGGCTAGGGTTAGGGTTAGGGTTACTGTTAGGGTTAGGGCTCGGTTTAGGGTACGGGTTAGGATTAGGGTACGCGTTAGGGTTAGGGTATTGGATAGGGTTAGGGTACGCGTTAGGGTTAGGGTAGTTATTAAACCTATCCCACTCTCTAGATAACCCTTAGCACGTAAAGGAATATTATTTGGGGGTCCAGCCATGGAGAAGAGTTTAGACACTAGGATAAGATAAGGAACACACCCATTCTCAAGAAATCACATTAGGATTCTCTTTTTATCCTGTTCCTTAAAACACTAGTGCTTAGGAAATCTATTGGAGGCAGAAGCAGTCAAGGGTAGCTTAGGGTTAGGGTTAGGGTTAGGGTTAGGGTTAGGGTACGGCTTAGGGTACGGGTTCGGGGAGGGGTTCGGGTACGGCGTAGGGTATGATCTAGGGTTAGGGTTAGGGTTAGTGTTAGGGTTAGGGCTCGGTTTAGGGTACGGGTTAGGATTAGGGTACGCGTTAGGGTTAGGGTAGGGGTTAAGGTTAGGGTACGCATTAGAGTTAGGGGAGTTATTAAACCTATCCCACTCTCTAGATACCCCTTAGCACGTAAAGGAATATTATTTGGGGGTCCAGCCATGGATAAGAGTTTAGACACTAGGATAAGATAAGGAACACACCCATTCTCAAGAAATCACATTAGGATTCTCTTTTTAACCTGTTCCTTAAAACACTAGTGCTTAGGAAATCTATTGGAGGCATAAGCAGTCAAAGGTAGCTTAGGGTTAGGGTTAGGGTTAGGGTTAGGGTTAGGGTACGGGTTCGGGGAGGGGTTCGGGTACGGCGTAGGGTATGGGCTAGGGTTAGGGTTAGGGTTAGTGTTAGGGTTAGGGCTCGGTTTAGGGTACGGGTTAGGATTAGGGTACGCGTTAGTTTTAGGGTAGGGGTTTGGGTTAGGGTACGCGTTAGGGTTAGGGTAGTTATTAAACCTATCCCACTCTCTAGATACCCCTTAGCACGTAAAGGAATATTATCTGGGGGTCCAGCCATGGAGAAGAGTTTAGACACTAGGATAAGATAAGGAACACACCCATTTTCAAGAAATCACATTAGGATTCTCTTTTTAACCTGTTCCTTAAAACACTAGTGCTTAGGAAATCTATTGGAGGCAGAAGCAGTCAAGGGTAGCTTAGGGTTAGGGTTAGGGTTAAGGTTAGGGTTAGGGTTAGGGTACGGCTTAGGGTACGGGTTCGGGGAGGGGTTCGGGTACGTCGTAGGGTATTGGCTAGGGTTAGGGTTAGGGTTAGTGTTAGGGTTAGGGCTCGGTTTAGGGTACGGGTTAGGATTAGGGTACGCGTTAGGGTTAGGGTAGGGGTTAGGGTTAGGGTACGCGTTAGGGTTAGGGTAGTTATTAAACCTATCCCACTCTCTAGATACCCCTTAGCACGTAAAGGAATATTATTTGGGGGTCCAGCCATGGAGAAGAGTTTAGACACTAGGATAAGATAAGGAACACACCCATTCTCAAGAAATCACATTAGGATTCTCTTTTTAACCTGTTCCTTAAAACACTAGTGCTTAGGAAATGTATTGGAGGCAGAAGCAGTCAAGGGTAGCTTAGGGTTAGGGTTAGGGTTAGGGTTAGGGTTAGGGTTAGGGTTAGGGTACGGCTTAGGGTACGGGTTCGGGGAGGGGTTCGGGTACGGCGTAGGGTATGGGCTAGGGTTAGGGTTAGGGTTAGTGTTAGGGTTAGGGCTCGGTTTAGGGTACGGGTTAGGATTAGGGTACGCGTTAGGGTAAGGGTAGGGGTTAGGGTTAGGGTACGCGTTAGGATTAGGGTAGTTATTAAACCTATCCCACTCTCTAGATACCCCTTAGCACGTAAAGGAATATTATTTGGGGGTCCAGCCATGTAGAAGGGTTTAGACACTAGGATAAGATAAGGAACACACCCATTCTCAAGAAATCACATTAGGATTCTCTTTTTAACCTGTTCCTTAAAACACTAGTGCTTAGGAAATCTATTGGAGGCAGAAGCAGTCAAGGGTAGCTTAGGGTTAGGGTTAGGGTTAGGGTTAGGGTTAGGGTACGGCTTAGGGTACGGGTTCGGGGAGGGGTTCGGGTACGGCGTAGGGTATGGGCTAGGGTTAGGGTTAGGGTTAGTGTTAGGGTTAGGGCTCGGTTTAGGGTACGGGTTAGGATTAGGGTACGCGTTAGGGTTAGGGTAGGGGTTAGGGTTAGGGTACGCGTTAGGGTTAGGGTAGTTATTAAACCTATCCCACTCTCTAGATACCCCTTAGCACGTAAAGGAATATTATTTGTGGGTCCAGCCATGGAGAAGAGTTTAGACACTAGGATAAGATAAGGAACACACCCATTCTCAAGAAATCACATTAGGATTCTCTTTTTAACCTGTTCCTTAAAACACTAGTGCTTAGGAAATCTATTGGAGGCAGAAGCAGTCAAGGGTAGCTTAGGGTTAGGGTTAGGGTTAGGGTTAGGGTACGGCTTAGGGTACGGGTTCGGGAAGGGGTTCGGGTACGGCGTAGGGTATGGGCTAGGGTTAGGGTTAGGGTTAGTGTTAGGGTTAGGGCTCGGTTTAGGGTACGGGTTAGGATTAGGGTACGCGTTAGGGTTAGGGTAGGGGTTAGGGTTAGGGTACGCGTTAGGGTTAGGGTAGTTATTAAACCTATCCCACTCTCTAGATACCCCTTAGCACGTAAAGGAATATTATTTGGGGGTCCAGCCATGGAGAAGAGTTTAGACACTAGGATAAGATAAGGAACACACCCATTCTCAAGAAATCACATTAGGATTCTCTTTTTAACTTGTTCCTTAAAACACTAGTGCTTAGGAAATCTATTGGAGGCAGAAGCAGTCTAGGGTAGCTTAGAGTTAGGGTTAGGGTTAGGGTTAGGGTTAGGGTATGGCTTAGGGTACGGGTTCGGGTACGGCGTAGGGTATAGTCTAGGGTTAGGGTTAGGGTTAGTGTTAGGGTTAGGGCTCGGTTTAGGGTATGGGTTAGGATTAGGGTACGCGTTAGGGTTAGGGTAGGGGTTAGGGTTAGGGTACGCGTTAGGGTTAGGGTAGTTATTAAACCTATCCCACTCTCTACATACCCCTTAGCACGTAAAGGAATATTATTTGGGGGTCCAGCCATGGAGAAGAGTTTAGACACTAGGATAAGATAAGGAACACACCCATTCTCAAGAAATCACATTAGGATTCTCTTTTTAACCTGTTCCTTAAAACACTAGTGCTTAGGAAATCTATTGGAGGCAGAAGCAGTCAAGGGTAGCTTAGGGTTAGGGTTAGGGTTAGGGTTAGGGTTAGGGTACGGCTTAGGGTACGGGTTCGGGGAGGGGTTCGGGTACGGCGTAGGGTATGGGCTAGGGTTAGGGTTAGGGTTAGTGTTAGGGTTAGGGCTCGGTTTAGGGTACGGTTTAGGATTAGGGTACGCATTAGGGTTAGGGTAGGGGTTAGGGTTAGGGGACGCGTTAGGGTTAGGGTAGTTATTAAACCTATCCCACTCTCTAGATACCCCTTAGCACGCAAAGGAATATTATTTGGGGGTCCAGCCATGGAGAAGAGTTTAGACACTAGGATAAGATAAGGAACACACCCATTCTCAAGAAATCACATTAGGATTCTCTTTTTAACCTGTTCCTTAAAACACTAGTGCTTAGGAAATCTATTGGAGGCAGAAGCAGTCAAGGGTAGCTTAGGGTTAGGGTTAGGGTTAGGGTACGGCTTAGGGTACGGGTTCGGGGAGGGGTTCGGGTACGGCGTAGGGTATGGGCTAGGGTTAGGGTTAGGGTTAGTGTTAGGGTTAGGGCTCAGATTAGGGTACGGGTTAGGATTAGGGTACGCGTTAGGGTTAGGGTAGTGGTTAGGGTTAGGGTACGCGTTAGGGTTAGGGTAGTTATTAAACCTATCCCACTCTCTAGATAACCCTTAGCACGTAAAGGAATATTATTTGGGGGTCCAGCCATGGAGAAGAGTTTAGACACTAGGATAAGATAAGGAACACACCCATTCTCAAGAAATCACATTAGGATTCTCTTTTTAACCTGTTCCTTAAAACACTAGTGGTTAGGAAATCTATTGGAGGCAGAAGCAGTCAAGGGTAGCTTAGGGTTAGGGTTAGGGTTAGGGTTAGGGTTAGGGTTAGGGTACGGCTTATGGTACGGGTTCGAGGAGGGGTTCATGTACGGCGTAGGGTATGTGCTAGGGTTAGGGTTAGGGTTAGTGTTAGGGTTAGGGCTCGGTTTAGGGTACGGGTTAGGATTAGGGTACGCGTTAGGGTTAGGGTAGGGGTTAGGGTTAGGGTACGCGTTAGGGTTAGCGTAGTTATTAAACCTATCCCACTCTCTAGATACCCCTTAGCACGTAAAGGAATATTATTTGGGGGTCCAGCCATGGAGAAGAGTTTAGACACTAGGATAAGATAAGGAACACACCCATTCTCAAGAAATCACATTAGGATTCTCTTTTTAACCTGTTCCTTAAAACACTAGTGCTTAGGAAATCTATTGGAGGCAGAAGCAGTCAAGGGTAGCTTAGGGTTAGGGTTATGGTTAGGGTTAGGGTTAGGGTACGGCTTATGGTACGGGTTCGGGGAGGGGTTTGGGTACGGCGTAGGGTATGGGCTAGGGTTAGGGTTAGGGTTAGTGTTAGGGTTAGGGCTCGGTTTAGGGTACGGGTTAGGATTAGGGTACGCATTAGGGTTAGGGTAGGGGTTAGGGTTAGGGTACGCGTTAGGGTTAGGGTAGTTATTAAACCTATCCCACTCTCTAGATACCCCTTAGCACGTAAAGGAATATTATTTGGGGGTCCAGCCATGGAGAAGAGTTTAGACACTAGGATAAGATAAGGAACACACCCATTCTCAAGAAATCACATTAGGATTCTCTTTTTAACCTGTTCCTTAAAACACTAGTGCTTAGGAAATCTATTGGAGGCAGAAGCAGTCAAGGGTAGCTTAGGGTTAGGGTTAGGGTTAGGGTTAGGGTTAGGGTACGGCTTAGGGTACGGGTTCGGGGAGGGGTTCGGGTACGGCGTAGGGTATGGGCTAGGGTTAGGGTTAGGGTTAGTGTTAGGGTTAGGGCTCGGTTTAGGGTACGGGTTAGGATTAGTGTACGCGTTAGGGTTAGGGTAGGGGTTAGGGTTAGGGTACGTGTTAGGGTTAGGGTAGTTATTAAACCTATCCCACTCTCTAGATACCCCTTAGCACGTAAAGGAATATTATTTGGGGGTCCAGCCATGGAGAAGAGTTTAGACACTGGGATAAGATAAGGAACACACCCATTCTCAAGAAATCACATTAGGATTCTCTTTTTGACCTGTTCCTTAAAACACTAGTGCTTAGGAAATCTATTGGAGGTAGAAGCAGTCAAGGGTAGCTTAGGGTTAGGGTTAGGGTTAAGGTTAGGGTTAGGGTTAGGGTACGGCTTAGGGTACGGGTTCGGGGAGGGGTTCGGGTACGGCGTAGGGTATGGGCTAGGGTTAGGGTTAGGGTTAGTGTTAGGGTTAGGGCTCGGTTTAGGGTACGGGTTAGGATTAGGGTACGCGTTAGGGTTAGGGTAGGGGTTAGGGTTAGGGTACGCGTTAGGGTTAGGGTAGTTATTAAACCTATCCCACTCTCTAGATACCCCTTAGCACGTAAAGGAATATTATTTGGGGGTCCAGCCATAGAGAAGAGTTTAGACACTAGGATAAGATAAGGAACACACCCATTCTCAAGAAATCACATTAGGATTCTCTTTTTAACCTGTTCCTTAAAACACTAGTGCTTAGGAAATCTATTGGAGGCAGAAGCAGTCAACGGTAGCTTAGGGTTAGGGTTAGGGTTAGAGTTAGGGTTAGGGTACGGCTTAGGGTACGGGTTCGGGGAGGGGTTCGGGTACGGCGTAGGGTATGGGCTAGGGTTAGGGTTAGGGTTACTGTTAGGGTTAGGGCTCGGTTTAGGGTACGGGTTAGGATTAGGGTACGCGTTAGGGTTAGGGTATTGGATAGGGTTAGGGTACGCGTTAGGGTTAGGGTAGTTATTAAACCTATCCCACTCTCTAGATAACCCTTAGCACGTAAAGGAATATTATTTGGGGGTCCAGCCATGGAGAAGAGTTTAGACACTAGGATAAGATAAGGAACACACCCATTCTCAAGAAATCACATTAGGATTCTCTTTTTATCCTGTTCCTTAAAACACTAGTGCTTAGGAAATCTATTGGAGGCAGAAGCAGTCAAGGGTAGCTTTGGGTTAGGGTTAGGGTTAGGGTTAGGGTTAGGGTACGGCTTAGGGTACGGGTTCGGGGAGGGGTTCGGGTACGGCGTAGGGTATGATCTAGGGTTAGGGTTAGGGTTAGTGTTAGGGTTAGGGCTCGGTTTAGGGTACGGGTTAGGATTAGGGTACGCGTTAGGGTTAGGGTAGGGGTTAAGGTTAGGGTACGCATTAGAGTTAGGGGAGTTATTAAACCTATCCCACTCTCTAGATACCCCTTAGCACGTAAAGGAATATTATTTGGGGGTCCAGCCATGGATAAGAGTTTAGACACTAGGATAAGATAAGGAACACACCCATTCTCAAGAAATCACATTAGGATTCTCTTTTTAACCTGTTCCTTAAAACACTAGTGCTTAGGAAATCTATTGGAGGCATAAGCAGTCAAAGGTAGCTTAGGGTTAGGGTTAGGGTTAGGGTTAGGGTTAGGGTACGGGTTCGGGGAGGGGTTCGGGTACGGCGTAGGGTATGGGCTAGGGTTAGGGTTAGGGTTAGTGTTAGGGTTAGGGCTCGGTTTAGGGTACGGGTTAGGATTAGGGTACGCGTTAGTTTTAGGGTAGGGGTTTGGGTTAGGGTACGCGTTAGGGTTAGGGTAGTTATTAAACCTATCCCACTCTCTAGATACCCCTTAGCACGTAAAGGAATATTATCTGGGGGTCCAGCCATGGAGAAGAGTTTAGACACTAGGATAAGATAAGGAACACACCCATTTTCAAGAAATCACATTAGGATTCTCTTTTTAACCTGTTCCTTAAAACACTAGTGCTTAGGAAATCTATTGGAGGCAGAAGCAGTCAAGGGTAGCTTAGGGTTAGGGTTAGGGTTAAGGTTAGGGTTAGGGTTAGGGTACGGCTTAGGGTACGGGTTCGGGGAGGGGTTCGGGTACGGCGTAGGGTATTGGCTAGGGTTAGGGTTAGGGTTAGTGTTAGGGTTAGGGCTCGGTTTAGGGTACGGGTTAGGATTAGGGTACGCGTTAGGGTTAGGGTAGGGGTTAGGGTTAGGGTACGCGTTAGGGTTAGGGTAGTTATTAAACCTATCCCACTCTCTAGATACCCCTTAGCACGTAAAGGAATATTATTTGGGGGTCCAGCCATGGAGAAGAGTTTAGACACTAGGATAAGATAAGGAACACACCCATTCTCAAGAAATCACATTAGGATTCTCTTTTTAACCTGTTCCTTAAAACACTAGTGCTTAGGAAATGTATTGGAGGCAGAAGCAGTCAAGGGTAGCTTAGGGTTAGGGTTAGGGTTAGGGTTAGGGTTAGGGTTAGGGTTAGGGTACGGCTTAGGGTACGGGTTCGGGGAGGGGTTCGGGTACGGCGTAGGGTATGGGCTAGGGTTAGGGTTAGGGTTAGTGTTAGGGTTAGGGCTCGGTTTAGGGTACGGGTTAGGATTAGGGTACGCGTTAGGGTTAGGGTAGGGGTTAGGGTTAGGGTACGCGTTAGGGTTAGGGTAGTTATTAAACCTATCCCACTCTCTAGATACCCCTTAGCACGTAAAGGAATATTATTTGTGGGTCCAGCCATGGAGAAGAGTTTAGACACTAGGATAAGATAAGGAACACACCCATTCTCAAGAAATCACATTAGGATTCTCTTTTTAACCTGTTCCTTAAAACACTAGTGCTTAGGAAATCTATTGGAGGCAGAAGCAGTCAAGGGTAGCTTAGGGTTAGGGTTAGGGTTAGGGTTAGGGTACGGCTTAGGGTACGGGTTCGGGAAGGGGTTCGGGTACGGCGTAGGGTATGGGCTAGGGTTAGGGTTAGGGTTAGTGTTAGGGTTAGGGCTCGGTTTAGGGTACGGGTTAGGATTAGGGTACGCGTTAGGGTTAGGGTAGGGGTTAGGGTTAGGGTACGCGTTAGGGTTAGGGTAGTTATTAAACCTATCCCACTCTCTAGATACCCCTTAGCACGTAAAGGAATATTATTTGGGGGTCCAGCCATGGAGAAGAGTTTAGACACTAGGATAAGATAAGGAACACACCCATTCTCAAGAAATCACATTAGGATTCTCTTTTTAACCTGTTCCTTAAAACACTAGTGCTTAGGAAATCTATTGGAGGCAGAAGCAGTCAAGGGTAGCTTAGGGTTAGGGTTAGGGTTAGGGTTAGGGTTAGGGTACGGCTTAGGGTACGGGTTCGGGGAGGGGTTCGGGTACGGCGTAGGGTATGGGCTAGGGTTAGGGTTAGGGTTAGTGTTAGGGTTAGGGCTCGGTTTAGGGTACGGGTTAGGATTAGGGTACGCGTTAGTGTTAGGGTAGGGGTTAGGGTTAGGGTACGCGTTAGGGGTAGGGTAGTTATTAAACCTATCCCACTCTCTAGATACCCCTTAGCACGTAAAGGAATATTTTTTGGGGGTCCAGCCATGGAGAAGAGTTTAGACACTAGGATAAGATAAGGAACACACCCATTCTCAAGAAATCACATTAGGATTCTCTTTTTAACCTGTTCCTTAAAACACTAGTGCTTAGGAAATCTATTGGAGGCAGAAGCAGTCTAGGGTAGCTTAGGGTTAGGGTTAGGGTTAGGGTTAGGGTTAGGGTATGGCTTAGGGTACGGGTTCGGGTACGGCGTAGGGTATAGTCTAGGGTTAGGGTTAGGGTTAGTGTTAGGGTTAGGGCTCGGTTTAGGGTATGGGTTAGGATTAGGGTACGCGTTAGGGTTAGGGTAGGGGTTAGGGTTAGGGTACGCGTTAGGGTTAGGGTAGTTATTAAACCTATCCCACTCTCTACATACCCCTTAGCACGTAAAGGAATATTATTTGGGGGTCCAGCCATGGAGAAGAGTTTAGACACTAGGATAAGATAAGGAACACACCCATTCTCAAGAAATCACATTAGGATTCTCTTTTTAACCTGTTCCTTAAAACACTAGTGCTTAGGAAATCTATTGGAGGCAGAAGCAGTCAAGGGTAGCTTAGGGTTAGGGTTAGGGTTAGGGTTAGGGTTAGGGTACGGCTTAGGGTACGGGTTCGGGGAGGGGTTCGGGTACGGCGTAGGGTATGGGCTAGGGTTAGGGTTAGGGTTAGTGTTAGGGTTAGGGCTCGGTTTAGGGTACGGGTTAGGATTAGGGTACGCGTTAGGGTTAGGGTAGGGGTTAGGGTTAGGGGACGCGTTAGGGTTAGGGTAGTTATTAAACCTATCCCACTCTCTAGATACCCCTTAGCACGCAAAGGAATATTATTTGGGGGTCCAGCCATAGAGAAGAGTTTAGACACTAGGATAAGATAAGGAACACACCCATTCTCAAGAAATCACATTAGGATTCTCTTTTTAACCTGTTCCTTAAAACACTAGTGCTTAGGAAATCTATTGGAGGCAGAAGCAGTCAAGGGTAGCTTAGGGTTAGGGTTAGGGTTAGGGTACGGCTTAGGGTACGGGTTCGGGGAGGGGTTCGGGTACGGCGTAGGGTATGGGCTAGGGTTAGGGTTAGGGTTAGTGTTAGGGTTAGGGCTCGGATTAGGGTACGGGTTAGGATTAGGGTACGCGTTAGGGTTAGGGTAGTGGTTAGGGTTAGGGTACGCGTTAGGGTTAGGGTAGTTATTAAACCTATCCCACTCTCTAGATAACCCTTAGCACGTAAAGGAATATTATTTGGGGGTCCAGCCATGGAGAAGAGTTTAGACACTAGGATAAGATAAGGAACACACCCATTCTCAAGAAATCACATTAGGATTCTCTTTTTAACCTGTTCCTTAAAACACTAGTGGTTAGGAAATCTATTGGAGGCAGAAGCAGTCAAGGGTAGCTTAGGGTTAGGGTTAGGGTTAGGGTTAGGGTTAGGGTTAGGGTACGGCTTATGGTACGGGTTCGAGGAGGGGTTCATGTACGGCGTAGGGTATGTGCTAGGGTTAGGGTTAGGGTTAGTGTTAGGGTTAGGGCTCGGTTTAGGGTACGGGTTAGGATTAGGGTACGCGTTAGGGTTAGGGTAGGGGTTAGGGTTAGGGTACGCGTTAGGGTTAGCGTAGTTATTAAACCTATCCCACTCTCTAGATACCCCTTAGCACGTAAAGGAATATTATTTGGGGGTCCAGCCATGGAGAAGAGTTTAGACACTAGGATAAGATAAGGAACACACCCATTCTCAAGAAATCACATTAGGATTCTCTTTTTAACCTGTTCCTTAAAACACTAGTGCTTAGGAAATCTATTGGAGGCAGAAGCAGTCAAGGGTAGCTTAGGGTTAGGGTTATGGTTAGGGTTAGGGTTAGGGTACGGCTTATGGTACGGGTTCGGGGAGGGGTTTGCGTACGGCGTAGGGTATGGGCTAGGGTTAGGGTTAGGGTTAGTGTTAGGGTTAGGGCTCGGTTTAGGGTACGGGTTAGGATTAGGGTACGCATTAGGGTTAGGGTAGGGGTTAGGGTTAGGGTACGCGTTAGGGTTAGGGTAGTTATTAAACCTATCCCACTCTCTAGATACCCCTTAGCACGTAAAGGAATATTATTTGGGGGTCCAGCCATGGAGAAGAGTTTAGACACTAGGATAAGATAAGTAACACACCCATTCTCAAGAAATCACATTAGGATTCTCTTTTTAACCTGTTCCTTAAAACACTAGTGCTTAGGAAATCTATTGGAGGCAGAAGCAGTCAAGGGTAGCTTAGGGTTAGGGTTAGGGTTAGGGTTAGGGTTAGGGTACGGCTTAGGGTACGGGTTCGGGGAGGGGTTCGGGTACGGCGTAGGGTATGGGCTAGGGTTAGGGTTAGGGTTAGTGTTAGGGTTAGGGTAGTTATTAAACCTATCCCACTCTCTTGATACCCCTTAGCACGTAAAGGAATATTATTTGGGGGTCCAGCCATGGAGAAGAGTTTAGACACTGGGATAAGATAAGGAACACACCCATTCTCAAGAAATCACATTAGGATTCTCTTTTTGACCTGTTCCTTAAAACACTAGTGCTTAGGAAATCTATTGGAGGTAGAAGCAGTCAAGGGTAGCTTAGGGTTAGGGTTAGGGTTAGGATTAGGGTATGGCTTAGGGTACGGGTTCGAGGAGGGGTTCGGGTACGGAGTAGGGTATGGGCTAGGGTTAGGGTTAGGGTTAGTGTTAGGGTTAGGGCTCGGTTTAGGGTACGGGTTAGGAGTAGGGTACGCGTTAGGGTTAGGGTAGGGGTTAGGGTTAGGGTACGCGTTAGGGTTAGGGTAGTTATTAAACCTATCCCACACTCTATATACCCCTTAGCACGTACAGGAATATTATTTGGGGGTCCAGCCATGGAGAAGAGTTTAGACACTAGGATAAGATAAGGAACACACCCATTCTCAAGAAATCACATTAGGATTCTCTTTTTAACCTGTTCCTTAAAACACTAGTGCTTAGGAAATCTATTGGAGGCATAAGCAGTCAAGGGTAGCTTAGGGTTAGGGTTAGGGTTAGGGTTAGGGTTAGGGTACGGCTTAGGGTACGGGTTCGGGGAGGGGTTCGGGTATGGCGTAGGGTATGGGCTAGGGTTAGGGTTAGGGTTAGTGTTAGGTTTAGGGCTCGGATTAGGGTACGGGTTAGGATTAGGGTACGCGTTAGGTTTAGGGTAGTGGTTAGGGTTAGGGTACGCGTTAGGGTTAGGGTAGTTATTAAACCTATCCCACTCTCTAGATAACCCTTAGCACGTAAAGGAATCTTATGTGGGTGTCCAGCCATGGAGAAGAGTTTAGACACTAGGATAAGATAAGGAACACACCCATTCTCAAGAAATCACATTAGGATTCTCTTTTTAACCTGTTCCTTAAAACACTACTGCTTAGGAAATCTATTGGAGGCAGAAGCAGTCAAAGGTAGCTTAGGGTTAGGGTTAGGGTTAAGGTTAGGGTTAGGGTACGGGTTCGGGGAGGGGTTCGGGTACGGCGTAGGGTTAGGGTTAGGATTAGGGTACGGCTTAGGGTACGGGTTCGGGGAGGGGTTCAGTTACGGCGTAGGGTATGGGCTAGGGTTAGGGTTAGGGTTAGTGTTAGGGTTAGGGCTCGGTTTAGGGTACGGGTTAGGATTAGGGTACGCGTTAGGGTTAGGGTAGGGGTTAGGGTTAGGGTACGCGTTAGGGGTAGGGTAGTTATTAAACCTATCCCACTCTCTAGATACCCCTTAGCACGTAAAGGAATATTATTTGGGGGTCCAGCCATGGAGAAGAGTTTAGACAGTAGGATAAGATAAGGAACACACCCATTCTCAAGAAATCACATTAGGATTCTCTTTTTAACCTGTTCCTTAAAACACTAGTACTTAGGAAATCTATTGGAGGCAGAAGCAGTCTAGGGTAGCTTAGGGTTAGGGTTAGGGTTAGGGTTAGGGTTAGGGTATGGCTTAGGCTACGGGTTCGGGTACGGCGTAGGGTATAGTCTAGGGTTAGGGTTAGGGTTAGTGTTAGGGTTAGGGCTCGGTTTAGGGTATGGGTTAGGATTAGGGTACGCGTTAGGGTTAGGGTAGGGGTTAGGGTTAGGGTACGTGTTAGGGTTAGGGTAGTTATTAAACCTATCCCACTCTCTAGATACCCCTTAGCACGTAAAGGAATATTATTTGGGGGTCCAGCCATGGAGAAGAGTTTAGACACTAGGATAAGATAAGGAACACACCCATTCTCAAGAAATCACATTAGGATTCTCTTTTTAACCTGTTCCTTAAAACACTAGTGCTTAGGAAATCTATTGGAGGCAGAAGCAGTCAAGGGTAGCTTAGGGTTAGGGTTAGGGTTAGGGTTAGGGTTAGGGTACGGCTTAGGGTACGGGTTCGGGGAGGGTTTCGGGTACGGCGTAGGGTATGGGCTAGGGTTAGGGTTAGGGTTAGTGTTAGGGTTAGGGCTCGGTTTAGGGTACGGGTTAGGATTAGGGTACGCGTTAGGGTTAGGGTAGGGGTTAGGGTTAGGGTACGCGTTAGGGTTAGGGTAGTTATTAAACCTATCCCACTCTCTAGATACCCCTTAGCACGTAAAGGAATATTATTTGGGGGTCCAGCCATGGAGAAGAGTTTAGACACTAGGATAAGATAAGGAACACACCCATTCTCAAGAAATCACATTAGGATTCTCTTTTTAACCTGTTCCTTAAAACACTAGTGCTTAGGAAATCTATTGGAGGCAGAAGCAGTCAAGGGTAGCTTAGGTTTAGGGTTAGGGTTAGGGTTAGGGTTAGGGTACGGCTTAGGGTACGGGTTCGGGGAGGGGTTCGGGTACGGCCTAGGGTATGGGCTAGGGTTAGGGTTAGAGTTAGTGTTAGGGTTAGGGCTCGGTTTAGGGTACTGGTTAGGATTAGGGTATGCGTTAGTGTTAGGGTAGGGGTTAGGGTTAGGGGACGCGTTAGGGTTAGGGTAGTTATTAAACCTATCCCACTCTCTAGATACCCCTTAGCACGCAAAGGAATATTATTTGGGGGTCCAGCCATGGAGAAGAGTTTAGACACTAGGATAAGATAAGGAACACACCCATTCTCAAGAAATCACATTAGGATTCTCTTTTTAACCTGTTCCTTAAAACACTAGTGCTTAGGAAATCTATTGGAGGCAGAAGCAGTCTAGGGTAGCTTAGGGTTAGGGTTAGGGTTAGGGTTAGGGTTAGGGTACGGCTTAGGGTACGGGTTCGGGGAGGGGTTCGGGTACGGCGTAGGGTATGGGCTAGGGTTAGGGTTAGGGTTAGTGTTAGGGTTAGGGCTCGGTTTAGGGTACGGGTTAGGATTAGGGTACGCGTTAGGGTTAGGGTAGGGGTTAGGGTTAGGGTACGCGTTAGGGTTAGGGTAGTTATTAAACCTATCCCACTCTCTAGATACCCCTTAGCACGTAAAGGAATATTATTTGGGGGTCCAGCCATGGAGAAGAGTTTAGACACTAGGATAAGATAAGGAACACACCCATTCTCAAGAAATCACATTAGGATTCTCTTTTTAACCTGTTCCTTAAAACACTAGTGCTTAGGAAATCTATTGGAGGCATAAGCAGTCAAGGGTAGCTTAGGGTTAGGGTTAGGGTTAGGGTTAGGGTTAGGGTACGGCTTAGGGCACGGGTTCGGGGAGGGGTTCGGGTATGGCGTAGGGTATGGGCTAGGGTTAGGGTTAGGGTTAGTGTTAGGTTTAGGGCTCGGATTAGGGTACGGGTTAGGATTAGGGTACGCGTTAGGTTTAGGGTAGTGGTTAGGGTTAGGGTACGCGTTAGGGTTAGGGTAGTTATTAAACCTATCCCACTCTCTAGATAACCCTTAGCACGTAAAGGAATCTTATGTGGGTGTCCAGCCATGGAGAAGAGTTTAGACACTAGGATAAGATAAGGAACACACCCATTCTCAAGAAATCACATTAGGATTCTCTTTTTAACCTATTCCTTAAAACACTACTGCTTAGGAAATCTATTGGAGGCAGAAGCAGTCAAAGGTAGCTTAGGGTTAGGGTTAGGGTTAGGGTTAGGGTTAGGGTACGGGTTCGGGGAGGGGTTCGGGTACGGCGTAGGGTTAGGGTTAGGATTAGGGTACGGCTTAGGGTACGGGTTCGGGGAGGGGTTCAGTTACGGCGTAGGGTATGGGCTAGGGTTAGGGTTAGGGTTAGTGTTAGGGTTAGGGCTCGGTTTAGGGTACGGGTTAGGATTAGGGTACGCGTTAGGGTTAGGGTAGGGGTTAGGGTTAGGGTACGCGTTAGGGGTAGGGTAGTTATTAAACCTATCCCACTCTCTAGATACCCCTTAGCACGTAAAGGAATATTATTTGGGGGTCCAGCCATGTAGAAGGGTTTAGACACTAGGATAAGATAAGGAACACACCCATTCTCAAGAAATCACATTAGGATTCTCTTTTTAACCTGTTCCTTAAAACACTAGTGCTTAGGAAATCTATTGGAGGCAGAAGCAATCAAGGGTACCTTAGGGTTAGGGTTAGGGTTAGGGTTAGGGTTAGGGTACGGCTTAGGGTACGGGTTCGGGGAGGGGTTCGGGTACGGCGTAGGGTATGGGCTAGGGTTAGGGTTAGGGTTAGTGTTAGGGTTAGGGCTCGGTTTAGGGTACGGGTTAGGATTAGGGTACGCGTTAGGGTTAGGGTAGGGGTTAGGGTTAGGGTACGCGTTAGGGTTAGGGTAGTTATTAAACCTATCCCACTCTCTAGATACCCCTTAGCACGTAAAGGAATATTATTTGGGGGTCCAGCCATGGAGAAGAGTTTAGACACTAGGATAAGATAAGGAACACACCCATTCTCAAGAAATTACATTAGGATTCTCTTTTTAACCTGTTCCTTAAAACACTAGTGCTTAGGAAATCTATTGGAGGCAGAAGCAGTCAAGGGTAGCTTAGGGTTAGGGTTAGGGTTAGGGTTAGGGTACGGCTTAGGGTACGGGTTCGGGGAGGGGTTCGGGTACGGCGTAGGGTATGGGCTAGGGTTAGGGTTAGGGTTAGTGTTAGGGTTAGGGCTCGGTTTAGGGTACGGGTTAGGATTAGGGTACGCGTTAGGGTTAGGGTAGGGGTTAGGGTTAGGGTACGCGTTAGGGTTAGGGTAGTTATTAAACCTATCCCACTCTCTAGATACCCCTTAGCACGTAAAGGAATATTATTTGGGGGTCCAGCCATGGAGAAGAGTTTAGACACTAGGATAAGATAAGGAACACACCCATTCTCAAGAAATCACATTAGGATTCTCTTTTTAACCTGTTCCTTAAAACACTAGTGCTTAGGAAATCTATTGGAGGCAGAAGCAGTCAAGGGTAGCTTAGGGTTAGGGTTAGGGTTAGGGTTAGGGTTAGGGTACGGCTTAGGGTACGGGTTCGGGGAGGGGTTCGGGTACGGCGTAGGGTATGATCTAGGGTTAGGGTTAGGGTTAGTGTTAGGGTTAGGGCTCGGTTTAGGGTACGGGTTAGGATTAGGGTACGCGTTAGTGTTAGGGTAGGGGTTAGGGTTAGGGTACGCGTTAGGGGTAGGTTAGTTATTAAACCTATCCCACTCTCTAGATACCCCTTAGCACGTAAAGGAATATTTTTTGGGGGTCCAGCCATGGAGAAGAGTTTAGACAGTAGGATAAGATAAGGAACACACCCATTCTCAAGAAATCACATTAGGATTCTCTTTTTAACCTGTTCCTTAAAACACTAGTACTTAGGAAATCTATTGGAGGCAGAAGCAGTCTAGGGTAGCTTAGGGTTAGGGTTAGGGTTAGGGTTAGGGTTAGGGTATGGCTTAGGCTACGGGTTCGGGTACGGCGTAGGGTATAGTCTAGGGTTAGGGTTAGGGTTAGTGTTAGGGTTAGGGCTCGGTTTAGGGTATGGGTTAGGATTAGGGTACGCGTTAGGGTTAGGGTAGGGGTTAGGGTTAGGGTACGTGTTAGGGTTAGGGTAGTTATTAAACCTATCCCACTCTCTAGATACCCCTTAGCACGTAAAGGAATATTATTTGGGGGTCCAGCCATGGAGAAGAGTTTAGACACTAGGATAAGATAAGGAACACACCCATTCTCAAGAAATCACATTAGGATTCTCTTTTTAACCTGTTCCTTAAAACACTAGTGCTTAGGAAATCTATTGGAGGCAGAAGCAGTCAAGGGTAGCTTAGGGTTAGGGTTAGGGTTAGGGTTAGGGTTAGGGTTAGGGTACGGCTTAGGGTACGGGTTCGGGGAGGGTTTCGGGTACGGCGTAGGGTATGGGCTAGGGTTAGGGTTAGGGTTAGTGTTAGGGTTAGGGCTCGGTTTAGGGTACGGGTTAGGATTAGGGTACGCGTTAGGGTTAGGGTAGGGGTTAGGGTTAGGGTACGCGTTAGGGTTAGGGTAGTTATTAAACCTATCCCACTCTCTAGATACCCCTTAGCACGTAAAGGAATATTATTTGGGGGTCCAGCCATGGAGAAGAGTTTAGACACTAGGATAAGATAAGGAACACACCCATTCTCAAGAAATCACATTAGGATTCTCTTTTTAACCTGTTCCTTAAAACACTAGTGCTTAGGAAATCTATTGGAGGCAGAAGCAGTCAAGGGTAGCTTAGGGTTAGGGTTAGGGTTAGGGTTAGGGTTAGGGTACGGCTTAGGGTACGGGTTCGGGGAGGGGTTCGGGTACGGCGTAGGGTATGATCTAGGGTTAGGGTTAGGGTTAGTGTTAGGGTTAGGGCTCGGTTTAGGGTACGGGTTAGGATTAGGGTACGCGTTAGTGTTAGGGTAGGGGTTAGGGTTAGGGTACGCGTTAGGGGTAGGTTAGTTATTAAACCTATCCCACTCTCTAGATACCCCTTAGCACGTAAAGGAATATTTTTTGGGGGTCCAGCCATGGAGAAGAGTTTAGACAGTAGGATAAGATAAGGAACACACCCATTCTCAAGAAATCACATTAGGATTCTCTTTTTAACCTGTTCCTTAAAACACTAGTACTTAGGAAATCTATTGGAGGCAGAAGCAGTCTAGGGTAGCTTAGGGTTAGGGTTAGGGTTAGGGTTAGGGTTAGGGTATGGCTTAGGCTACGGGTTCGGGTACGGCGTAGGGTATAGTCTAGGGTTAGGGTTAGGGTTAGTGTTAGGGTTAGGGCTCGGTTTAGGGTATGGGTTAGGATTAGGGTACGCGTTAGGGTTAGGGTAGGGGTTAGGGTTAGGGTACGTGTTAGGGTTAGGGTAGTTATTAAACCTATCCCACTCTCTAGATACCCCTTAGCACGTAAAGGAATATTATTTGGGGGTCCAGCCATGGAGAAGAGTTTAGACACTAGGATAAGATAAGGAACACACCCATTCTCAAGAAATCACATTAGGATTCTCTTTTTAACCTGTTCCTTAAAACACTAGTGCTTAGGAAATCTATTGGAGGCAGAAGCAGTCAAGGGTAGCTTAGGGTTAGGGTTAGGGTTAGGGTTAGGGTTAGGGTACGGCTTAGGGTACGGGTTCGGGGAGGGTTTCGGGTACGGCGTAGGGTATGGGCTAGGGTTAGGGTTAGGGTTAGTGTTAGGGTTAGGGCTCGGTTTAGGGTACGGGTTAGGATTAGGGTACGCGTTAGGGTTAGGGTAGGGGTTAGGGTTAGGGTACGCGTTAGGGTTAGGGTAGTTATTAAACCTATCCCACTCTCTAGATACCCCTTAGCACGTAAAGGAATATTATTTGGGGGTCCAGCCATGGAGAAGAGTTTAGACACTAGGATAAGATAAGGAACACACCCATTCTCAAGAAATCACATTAGGATTCTCTTTTTAACCTGTTCCTTAAAACACTAGTGCTTAGGAAATCTATTGGAGGCAGAAGCAGTCAAGGGTAGCTTAGGGTTAGGGTTAGGGTTAGGGTTAGGGTTAGGGTTAGGGTACGGCTTAGGGTACGGGTTCGGGGAGCGGTTCGGGTACGGCCTAGGGTATGGGCTAGGGTTAGGGTTAGAGTTAGTGTTAGGGTTAGGGCTCGGTTTAGGGTACTGGTTAGGATTAGGGTATGCGTTAGTGTTAGGGTAGGGGTTAGGGTTAGGGGACGCGTTAGGGTTAGGGTAGTTATTAAACCTATCCCACTCTCTAGATACCCCTTAGCACGCAAAGGAATATTATTTGGGGGTCCAGCCATGGAGAAGAGTTTAGACACTAGGATAAGATAAGGAACACACCCATTCTCAAGAAATCACATTAGGATTCTCTTTTTAACCTGTTCCTTAAAACACTAGTGCTTAGGAAATCTATTGGAGGCAGAAGCAGTCTAGGGTAGCTTAGGGTTAGGGTTAGGGTTAGGGTTAGGGTTAGGGTACGGCTTAGGGTACGGGTTCGGGGAGGGGTTCGGGTACGGCGTAGGGTATGGGTTAGGGTTAGGGTTAGGGTTAGTGTTAGGGTTAGGGCTCGGTTTAGGGTACGGGTTAGGATTAGGGTACGCGTTAGGGTTAGGGTAGGGGTTAGGGTTAGGGTCCGCGTTAGGGTTAGGGTAGTTATTAAACCTATCCCACTCTCTAGATACCCCTTAGCACGTAAAGGAATATTATTTGGGGGTCCAGCCATGGAGAAGAGTTTAGACACTAGGATAAGATAAGGAACACACCCATTCTCAAGAAATCACATTAGGATTCTCTTTTTAACCTGTTCCTTAAAACACTAGTGCTTAGGAAATGTATTGGAGGCAGAAGCAGTCAAGGGTAGCTTAGGGTTAGGGTTAGGGTTAGGGTTAGGGTTAGGGTTAGGGTACGGCTTATGGTACGGGTTCGAGGAGGGGTTCATGTACGGCGTAGGGTATGTGCTAGGGTTAGGGTTAGGGTTAGTGTTAGGGTTAGGGCTCGGTTTAGGGTACGGGTTAGGATTAGGGTACGCGTTAGGGTTAGGGTAGGGGTTAGGGTTAGGGTACGCGTTAGGGTTAGGGTAGTTATTAAACCTATCCCACTCTCTAGATACCCCTTAGCACCTAAAGGAATATTATTTGGGGGTCCAGCCATGGAGAAGAGATTAGACACTAGGATAAGATAAGGAACACACCCATTCTCAAGAAATCACATTAGGATTCTCTTTTTAACCTGTTCCTTAAAACACTAGTGCTTAGGAAATCTATTGGAGGCAGAAGCAGTCAAGGGTAGCTTATGGTTAGGGTTATGGTTAGGGTTAGGGTTAGGGTACGGCTTAGGGTACGGGTTCGGGGAGGGGTTCGGGTACGGCGTAGGGTATGGGCTAGGGTTAGGGTTAGGGTTAGTGTTAGGGTTAGGGCTCGGTTTAGGGTACGGGTTAGGATTAGGGTACGCATTAGGGTTAGGGTAGGGGTTAGGGTTAGGGTACGCGTTAGGTTTAGGGTAGTTATTAAACCTATCCCACTCTCTAGATACCCCTTAGCACGTAAAGGAATATTATTTGGGGGTCCAGCCATGGAGAAGAGTTTAGACACTAGGATAAGATAAGGAACACACCCATTCTCAAGAAATCACATTAGGATTCTCTTTTTAACCTGTTCCTTAAAACACTAGTGCTTAGGAAATGTACTGGAGGCAGAAGCAGTCAAGGGTAGCTTAGGGTTAGGGTTAGGGTTAGGGTTAGGGTTAGGGTACGGCTTAGGGTACGGGTTCGGTGAGGTGTTCGGGTACGGCATAGGGTATGGGCTAGGGTTAGGGTTAGGGTTAGTGTTAGGTTTAGGGCTCGGTTTAGGGTACGGGTTAGGATTAGGGTACGTGTTAGGGTTAGGGTAGGGGTTAGGGTTAGGGTACGCGTTAGGGTTAGGGTAGTTATTAAACCTATCCCACTCTCTAGATACCCCTTAGCACGTAAAGGAATATTATTTGGGGGTCCAGCCATGGAGAAGAGTTTAGACACTAGGATAAGATAAGGAACACACCCATTCTCAAGAAATCACATTAGGATTCTCTTTTTAACCTGTTCCTTAAAACACTAGTGCTTAGGAAATCTATTGGAGGCAGAAGCAGTCAAGGGTAGGTTAGGGTTAGGGTTAGGGTTAGGGTTAGGGTTAGGGTATGGCTTAGGGTACGGGTTCGGGGAGGGGTTCGTGTACGGCGTAGGGTATGGGCTAGGGTTAGGGTTAGGGTTAGTGTTAGGGTTAGGGCTCGGATTAGGGTACGGGTTAGGATTAGGGTACGCGTTAGGGTTAGGGTAGGGGTTAGGGTTAGGGTACGCGTTAGGGTTAGGGTAGTTATTAAACCTATCCCACTCTCTAGATACCCCTTAGCACGTAAAGGAATATTATTTGGGGGTCCAGCCATGGAGAAGAGTTTAGACACTAGGATAAGATAAGGAACACACCCATTCTCAAGAAATCACATTAGGATTCTCTTTTTAACCTGTTCCTTAAAACACTAGTGCTTAGGAAATGTATTGGAGGCAGAAGCAGTCAAGGGTAGCTTAGGGTTAGGGTTAGGGTTAGGGTTAGGGTTAGGGTTAGGGTACGGCTTATGGTACGGGTTCGAGGAGGGGTTCATGTACGGCGTAGGGTATGTGCTAGGGTTAGGGTTAGGGTTAGTGTTAGGGTTAGGGCTCGGTTTAGGGTACGGGTTAGGATTAGGGTACGCGTTAGGGTTAGGGTAGGGGTTAGGGTTAGGGTACGCGTTAGGGTTAGGGTAGTTATTAAACCTATCCCACTCTCTAGATACCCCTTAGCACCTAAAGGAATATTATTTGGGGGTCCAGCCATGGAGAAGAGATTAGACACTAGGATAAGATAAGGAACACACCCATTCTCAAGAAATCACATTAGGATTCTCTTTTTAACCTGTTCCTTAAAACACTAGTGCTTAGGAAATCTATTGGAGGCAGAAGCAGTCAAGGGTAGCTTATGGTTAGGGTTATGGTTAGGGTTAGGGTTAGGGTACGGCTTAGGGTACGGGTTCGGGGAGGGGTTCGGGTACGGCGTAGGGTATGGGCTAGGGTTAGGGTTAGGGTTAGTGTTAGGGTTAGGGCTCGGTTTAGGGTACGGGTTAGGATTAGGGTACGCATTAGGGTTAGGGTAGGGGTTAGGGTTAGGGTACGCGTTAGGGTTAGGGTAGTTATTAAACCTATCCCACTCTCTAGATACCCCTTAGCACGTAAAGGAATATTATTTGGGGGTCCAGCCATGGAGAAGAGTTTAGACACTAGGATAAGATAAGGAACACACCCATTCTCAAGAAATCACATTAGGATTCTCTTTTTAACCTGTTCCTTAAAACACTAGTGCTTAGGAAATGTACTGGAGGCAGAAGCAGTCAAGGGTAGCTTAGGGTTAGGGTTAGGGTTAGGGTTAGGGTTAGGGTACGGCTTAGGGTACGGGTTCGGTGAGGTGTTCGGGTACGGCATAGGGTATGGGCTAGGGTTAGGGTTAGGGTTAGTGTTAGGTTTAGGGCTCGGTTTAGGGTACGGGTTAGGATTAGGGTACGTGTTAGGGTTAGGGTAGGGGTTAGGGTTAGGGTACGCGTTAGGGTTAGGGTAGTTATTAAACCTATCCCACTCTCTAGATACCCCTTAGCACGTAAAGGAATATTATTTGGGGGTCCAGCCATGGAGAAGAGTTTAGACACTAGGATAAGATAAGGAACACACCCATTCTCAAGAAATCACATTAGGATTCTCTTTTTAACCTGTTCCTTAAAACACTAGTGCTTAGGAAATCTATTGGAGGCAGAAGCAGTCAAGGGTAGCTTAGGGTTAGGGTTAGGGTTAGGGTTAGGGTTAGGGTTAGGGTTAGGGTACGGCTTAGGGTACGGGTTCGGGGAGGGGTTCGGGTACGGCGTAGGGTATGGGCTAGGGTTAGGGTTAGGGTTAGTGTTAGGGTTAGGGCTCGGTTTAGGGTACGGGTTAGGATTAGGGTACGCGTTAGGGTAAGGGTAGGGGTTAGGGTTAGGGTACGCGTTAGGATTAGGGTAGTTATTAAACCTATCCCACTCTCTAGATACCCCTTAGCACGTAAAGGAATATTATTTGGGGGTCCAGCCATGGAGAAGAGTTTAGACACTAGGATAAGATAAGGAACACACCCATTCTCAAGAAATCACATTAGGATTCTCTTTTTAACCTGTTCCTTAAAACACTAGGGCTTAGGAAATCTATTGGAGGCAGAAGCAGTCAAGGGTAGCTTACGGTTATGGTTAGGGTTAGGGTTAGGGTACGGCTTATGGTACGGGTTCGGGGAGGGGTTCGGGTACGGCGTAGTGTATGGGCTAGGGTTAGGGTTAGGGTTAGTGTTAGGGTTAGGGCTCGGTTTAGGGTATGGGATAGGATTAGGGTACGCGTTAGGGTTAGGGTAGGGGTTAGGGTTAGGGTACGCGTTAGGGTTAGGGTAGTTATTAAACCTATCCCACTCTCTAGATACCCCTTAGCACGTAAAGGAATATTATTTGGGGGTCCAGCCATGGAGAAGAGTTTAGACACTAGGATAAGATAAGGAACACACCCATTCTCAAGAAATCACATTAGGATTCTCTTTTTAACCTGTTCCTTAAAACACTAGTGCTTAGGAAATGTACTGGAGGCAGAAGCAGTCAAGGGTAGCTTAGGTTTAGGGTTAGGGTTAGGGTTAGGGTTAGGGTACGGCTTAGGGTACGGGTTCGGTGAGGTGTTCGGGTACGGCATAGGGTATGGGCTAGGGTTAGGGTTAGGGTTAGTGTTAGGTTTAGGGCTCGGTTTAGGGTACGGGTTAGGATTAGGGTACGTGTTAGGGTTAGGGTAGGGGTTAGGGTTAGGGTACGCGTTAGGGTTAGGGTAGTTATTAAACCTATCCCACTCTCTAGATACCCCTTAGCACGTAAAGGAATATTATTTGGGGGTCCAGCCATGGAGAAGAGTTTAGACACTAGGATAAGATAAGGAACACACCCATTCTCAAGAAATCACATTAGGATTCTCTTTTTAACCTGTTCCTTAAAACACTAGTGCTTAGGAAATGTATTGGAGGCAGAAGCAGTCAAGGGTAGCTTAGGGTTAGGGTTAGGGTTAGGGTTAGGGTTAGGGTTAGGGTACGGCTTATGGTACGGGTTCGGGGAGGGGTTCGTGTACGGCGTAGGGTATGGGCTAGGGTTAGGGTTAGGGTTAGTGTTAGGGTTAGGGCTCGGATTAGGGTACGGGTTAGGATTAGGGTACGCGTTAGGGTTAGGGTAGGGGTTAGGGTTAGGGTACGCGTTAGGGTTAGGGTAGTTATTAAACCTATCCCACTCTCTAGATACCCCTTAGCACGTAAAGGAATATTATTTGGGGGTCCAGCCATGGAGAAGAGTTTAGACACTAGGATAAGATAAGGAACACACCCATTCTCAAGAAATCACATTAGGATTCTCTTTTTAACCTGTTCCTTAAAACACTAGTGCTTAGGAAATGTATTGGAGGCAGAAGCAGTCAAGGGTAGCTTAGGGTTAGGGTTAGGGTTAGGGTTAGGGTTAGGGTTAGGGTACGGCTTATGGTACGGGTTCGAGGAGGGGTTCATGTACGGCGTAGGGTATGTGCTAGGGTTAGGGTTAGGGTTAGTGTTAGGGTTAGGGCTCGGTTTAGGGTACGGGTTAGGATTAGGGTACGCGTTAGGGTTAGGGTAGGGGTTAGGGTTAGGGTACGCGTTAGGGTTAGGGTAGTTATTAAACCTATCCCACTCTCTAGATACCCCTTAGCACCTAAAGGAATATTATTTGGGGGTCCAGCCATGGAGAAGAGATTAGACACTAGGATAAGATAAGGAACACACCCATTCTCAAGAAATCACATTAGGATTCTCTTTTTAACCTGTTCCTTAAAACACTAGTGCTTAGGAAATCTATTGGAGGCAGAAGCAGTCAAGGGTAGCTTATGGTTAGGGTTATGGTTAGGGTTAGGGTTAGGGTACGGCTTAGGGTACGGGTTCGGGGAGGGGTTCGGGTACGGCGTAGGGTATGGGCTAGGGTTAGGGTTAGGGTTAGTGTTAGGGTTAGGGCTCGGTTTAGGGTACGGGTTAGGATTAGGGTACGCATTAGGGTTAGGGTAGGGGTTAGGGTTAGGGTACGCGTTAGGGTTAGGGTAGTTATTAAACCTATCCCACTCTCTAGATACCCCTTAGCACGTAAAGGAATATTATTTGGGGGTCCAGCCATGGAGAAGAGTTTAGACACTAGGATAAGATAAGGAACACACCCATTCTCAAGAAATCACATTAGGATTCTCTTTTTAACCTGTTCCTTAAAACACTAGTGCTTAGGAAATGTACTGGAGGCAGAAGCAGTCAAGGGTAGCTTAGGGTTAGGGTTAGGGTTAGGGTTAGGGTTAGGGTACGGCTTAGGGTACGGGTTCGGTGAGGTGTTCGGGTACGGCATAGGGTATGGGCTAGGGTTAGGGTTAGGGTTAGTGTTAGGTTTAGGGCTCGGTTTAGGGTACGGGTTAGGATTAGGGTACGTGTTAGGGTTAGGGTAGGGGTTAGGGTTAGGGTACGCGTTAGGGTTAGGGTAGTTATTAAACCTATCCCACTCTCTAGATACCCCTTAGCACGTAAAGGAATATTATTTGGGGGTCCAGCCATGGAGAAGAGTTTAGACACTAGGATAAGATAAGGAACACACCCATTCTCAAGAAATCACATTAGGATTCTCTTTTTAACCTGTTCCTTAAAACACTAGTGCTTAGGAAATCTATTGGAGGCAGAAGCAGTCAAGGGTAGCTTAGGGTTAGGGTTAGGGTTAGGGTTAGGGTTAGGGTTAGGGTTAGGGTACGGCTTAGGGTACGGGTTCGGGGAGGGGTTCGGGTACGGCGTAGGGTATGGGCTAGGGTTAGGGTTAGGGTTAGTGTTAGGGTTAGGGCTCGGTTTAGGGTACGGGTTAGGATTAGGGTACGCGTTAGGGTAAGGGTAGGGGTTAGGGTTAGGGTACGCGTTAGGATTAGGGTAGTTATTAAACCTATCCCACTCTCTAGATACCCCTTAGCACGTAAAGGAATATTATTTGGGGGTCCAGCCATGGAGAAGAGTTTAGACACTAGGATAAGATAAGGAACACACCCATTCTCAAGAAATCACATTAGGATTCTCTTTTTAACCTGTTCCTTAAAACACTAGGGCTTAGGAAATCTATTGGAGGCAGAAGCAGTCAAGGGTAGCTTAGGGTTATGGTTAGGGTTAGGGTTAGGGTACGGCTTATGGTACGGGTTCGGGGAGGGGTTCGGGTACGGCGTAGTGTATGGGCTAGGGTTAGGGTTAGGGTTAGTGTTAGGGTTAGGGCTCGGTTTAGGGTATGGGTTAGGATTAGGGTACGCGTTAGGGTTAGGGTAGGGGTTAGGGTTAGGGTACGCGTTAGGGTTAGGGTAGTTATTAAACCTATCCCACTCTCTAGATACCCCTTAGCACGTAAAGGAATATTATTTGGGGGTCCAGCCATGGAGAAGAGTTTAGACACTAGGATAAGATAAGGAACACACCCATTCTCAAGAAATCACATTAGGATTCTCTTTTTAACCTGTTCCTTAAAACACTAGTGCTTAGGAAATGTACTGGAGGCAGAAGCAGTCAAGGGTAGCTTAGGGTTAGGGTTAGGGTTAGGGTTAGGGTTAGGGTACGGCTTAGGGTACGGGTTCGGTGAGGTGTTCGGGTACGGCATAGGGTATGGGCTAGGGTTAGGGTTAGGGTTAGTGTTAGGTTTAGGGCTCGGTTTAGGGTACGGGTTAGGATTAGGGTACGTGTTAGGGTTAGGGTAGGGGTTAGGGTTAGGGTACGCGTTAGGGTTAGGGTAGTTATTAAACCTATCCCACTCTCTAGATACCCCTTAGCACGTAAAGGAATATTATTTGGGGGTCCAGCCATGGAGAAGAGTTTAGACACTAGGATAAGATAAGGAACACACCCATTCTCAAGAAATCACATTAGGATTCTCTTTTTAACCTGTTCCTTAAAACACTAGTGCTTAGGAAATCTATTGGAGGCAGAAGCAGTCAAGGGTAGCTTAGGGTTAGGGTTAGGGTTAGGGTTAGGGTTAGGGTACGGCTTAGGGTACGGGTTCGGGGAGGGGTTCGGGTACGGCGTAGGGTATGGGCTAGGGTTAGGGTTAGGGTTAGTGTTAGGGTTAGGGCTCGGTTTAGGGTACGGGTTAGGATTAGTGTACGCGTTAGGGTTAGGGTAGGGGTTAGGGTTAGGGTACGTGTTAGGGTTAGGGTAGTTATTAAACCTATCCCACTCTCTAGATACCCCTTAGCACGTAAAGGAATATTATTTGGGGGTCCAGCCATGGAGAAGAGTTTAGACACTAGGATAAGATAAGGAACACACCCATTCTCAAGAAATCACATTAGGATTCTCTTTTTAACCTGTTCCTTAAAACACTAGTGCTTAGGAAATGTATTGGAGGCAGAAGCAGTCAAGGGTAGCTTAGGGTTAGGGTTAGGGTTAGGGTTAGGGTTAGGGTTAGGGTACGGCTTATGGTACGGGTTCGAGGAGGGGTTCATGTACGGCGTAGGGTATGTGCTAGGGTTAGGGTTAGGGTTAGTGTTAGGGTTAGGGCTCGGTTTAGGGTACGGGTTAGGATTAGGGTACGCGTTAGGGTTAGGGTAGGGGTTAGGGTTAGGGTACGCGTTAGGGTTAGGGTAGTTATTAAACCTATCCCACTCTCTAGATACCCCTTAGCACCTAAAGGAATATTATTTGGGGGTCCAGCCATGGAGAAGAGATTAGACACTAGGATAAGATAAGGAACACACCCATTCTCAAGAAATCACATTAGGATTCTCTTTTTAACCTGTTCCTTAAAACACTAGTGCTTAGGAAATCTATTGGAGGCAGAAGCAGTCAAGGGTAGCTTATGGTTAGGGTTATGGTTAGGGTTAGGGTTAGGGTACGGCTTAGGGTACGGGTTCGGGGAGGGGTTCGGGTACGGCGTAGGGTATGGGCTAGGGTTAGGGTTAGGGTTAGTGTTAGGGTTAGGGCTCGGTTTAGGGTACGGGTTAGGATTAGGGTACGCATTAGGGTTAGGGTAGTGGTTAGGGTTAGGGTACGCATTAGGGTTAGGGTAGTTATTAAACCTATCCCACTCTCTAGATACCCCTTAGCACGTAAAGGAATATTATTTGGGGGTCCAGCCATGGAGAAGAGTTTAGACACTAGGATAAGATAAGGAACACACCCATTCTCAAGAAATCACATTAGGATTCTCTTTTTAACCTGTTCCTTAAAACACTAGTGCTTAGGAAATGTACTGGAGGCAGAAGCAGTCAAGGGTAGCTTAGGGTTAGGGTTAGGGTTAGGGTTAGGGTTAGGGTACGGCTTAGGGTACGGGTTCGGTGAGGTGTTCGGGTACGGCATAGGGTATGGGCTAGGGTTAGGGTTAGGGTTAGTGTTAGGTTTAGGGCTCGGTTTAGGGTACGGGTTAGGATTAGGGTACGTGTTAGGGTTAGGGTAGGGGTTAGGGTTAGGGTACGCGTTAGGGTTAGGGTAGTTATTAAACCTATCCCACTCTCTAGATACCCCTTAGCACGTAAAGGAATATTATTTGGGGGTCCAGCCATGGAGAAGAGTTTAGACACTAGGATAAGATAAGGAACACACCCATTCTCAAGAAATCACATTAGGATTCTCTTTTTAACCTGTTCCTTAAAACACTAGTGCTTAGGAAATCTATTGGAGGCAGAAGCAGTCAAGGGTAGCTTAGGGTTAGGGTTAGGATTAGGGTTAGGGTTAGGGTTAGGGTTAGGGTACGGCTTAGGGTACGGGTTCGGGGAGGGGTTCGGGTACGGCGTAGGGTATGGGCTAGGGTTAGGGTTAGGGTTAGTGTTAGGGTTAGGGCTCGGTTTAGGGTACGGGTTAGGATTAGGGTACGCGTTAGGGTAAGGGTAGGGGTTAGGGTTAGGGTACGCGTTAGGATTAGGGTAGTTATTAAACCTATCCCACTCTCTAGATACCCCTTAGCACGTAAAGGAATATTATTTGGGGGTCCAGCCATGGAGAAGAGTTTAGACACTAGGATAAGATAAGGAACACACCCATTCTCAAGAAATCACATTAGGATTCTCTTTTTAACCTGTTCCTTAAAACACTAGGGCTTAGGAAATCTATTGGAGGCAGAAGCAGTCAAGGGTAGCTTAGGGTTATGGTTAGGGTTAGGGTTAGGGTACGGCTTATGGTACGGGTTCGGGGAGGGGTTCGGGTACGGCGTAGTGTATGGGCTAGGGTTAGGGTTAGGGTTAGTGTTAGGGTTAGGGCTCGGTTTAGGGTATGGGTTAGGATTAGGGTACGCGTTAGGGTTAGGGTAGGGGTTAGGGTTAGGGTACGCGTTAGGGTTAGGGTAGTTATTAAACCTATCCCACTCTCTAGATACCCCTTAGCACGTAAAGGAATATTATTTGGGGGTCCAGCCATGGAGAAGAGTTTAGACACTAGGATAAGATAAGGAACACACCCATTCTCAAGAAATCACATTAGGATTCTCTTTTTAACCTGTTCCTTAAAACACTAGTGCTTAGGAAATGTACTGGAGGCAGAAGCAGTCAAGGGTAGCTTAGGGTTAGGGTTAGGGTTAGGGTTAGGGTTAGGGTACGGCTTAGGGTACGGGTTCGGTGAGGTGTTCGGGTACGGCATAGGGTATGGGCTAGGGTTAGGGTTAGGGTTAGTGTTAGGTTTAGGGCTCGGTTTAGGGTACGGGTTAGGATTAGGGTATGTGTTAGGGTTAGGGTAGGGGTTAGGGTTAGGGTACGCGTTAGGGTTAGGGTAGTTATTAAACCTATCCCACTCTCTAGATACCCCTTAGCACGTAAAGGAATATTATTTGGGGGTCCAGCCATGGAGAAGAGTTTAGACACTAGGATAAGATAAGGAACACACCCATTCTCAAGAAATCACATTAGGATTCTCTTTTTAACCTGTTCCTTAAAACACTAGTGCTTAGGAAATCTATTGGAGGCAGAAGCAGTCAAGGGTAGCTTAGGGTTAGGGTTAGGGTTAGGGTTAGGGT
>NW_026645536.1:45000-75000 GCF_949987535.1 Balaenoptera acutorostrata
TTGGAGGCAGAAGCAGTCAAGGGTAGCTTAGGGTTAGGGTTAGGGTTAGGGTTAGGGTTAGGGTACGGCTTAGGGTACGGGTTCGGTGAGGGGTTCGGGTACGGCGTAGGGTATGGGCTAGGGTTAGGGTTAGGGTTAGTGTTAGGGTTAGGGCTCGGTTTAGGGTATGGGTTAGGATTAGGGTACGCGTTAGGGTTAGGGTAGGGGTTAGGGTTAGGGTACACGTTAGGGTTAGGGTAGTTATTAAACCTATCCCACTCTCTAGATACCCCTTAGCACGTAAAGGAATCTTATGTGGGTGTCCAGCCATGGAGAAGAGTTTAGACACTAGGATAAGATAAGGAACACACCCATTCTCAAGAAATCACATTAGGATTCTCTTTTTAACCTGTTCCTTAAAACACTAGTGCTTAGGAAATCTATTGGAGGCAGAAGCAGTCAAGGGTAGCTTAGGGTTAGGGTTAGGGTTAGGGTTAGGGTTAGGGTACGGCTTAGGGTACGGGTTCGGGGAGGGGTTCAGTTACGGCGTAGGGTATGGGCTAGGGTTAGGGTTAGGGTTAGTGTTAGGGTTAGGGCTCGGTTTAGGGTACGGGTTAGGATTAGGGTACGCGTTAGGGTTAGGGTAGGGGTTAGGGTTAGGGTACGCGTTAGGGGTAGGGTAGTTATTAAACCTATCCCACTCTCTAGATACCCCTTAGCACGTAAAGGAATATTATTTGGGGGTCCAGCCATGTAGAAGGGTTTAGACACTAGGATAAGATAAGGAACACACCCATTCTCAAGAAATCACATTAGGATTCTCTTTTTAACCTGTTCCTTAAAACACTAGTGCTTAGGAAATCTATTGGAGGCAGAAGAAGTCAAGGGTAGTTTAGGGTTAGGGTTAGGGTTAGGGTTAGGGTTAGGGTACGGCTTAGGGTACGGGTTCGGGGAGGGGTTCGGGTACGGCGTAGGGTATGGGCTAGGGTTAGGGTTAGGGTTAGTGTTAGGGTTAGGGCTCGGTTTAGGGTACGGGTTAGGATTAGGGTACGCGTTAGGGTTAGGGTAGGGGTTAGGGTTAGGGTACGCGTTAGGGTTAGGGTAGTTATTAAACCTATCCCACTCTCTAGATACCCCTTAGCACGTAAAGGAATATTATTTGGGGGTCCAGCCATGGAGAAGAGTTTAGACACTAGGATAAGATAAGGAACACACCCATTCTCAAGAAATCACATTAGGATTCTCTTTTTAACCTGTTCCTTAAAACACTAGTGCTTAGGAAATCTATTGGAGGCAGAAGCAGTCAAGGGTAGCTTAGGGTTAGGGTTAGCGTTAGGGTTAGGGTTAGGGTACGGCTTAGGGTACGGGTTCGGGGAGGGATTCGGGTACGGCGTAGGGTATGGGCTAGGGTTAGGGTTAGGGTTAGTGTTAGGGTTAGGGCTCGGTTTAGGGTACGGGTTAGGATTAGGGTACGCGTTAGTGTTAGGGTAGGGGTTAGGGTTAGGGTACGCGTTAGGGATAGGTTAGTTATTAAACCTATCCCACTCTGTAGATACCCCTTAGCACGTAAAGGAATATTTTTTGGGGGTCCAGACATGGAGAAGAGTTTAGACACTAGGATAAGATAAGGAACACACCCATTCTCAAGAAATCACATTAGGATTCTCTTTTTAACCTGTTCCTTAAAACACTAGTGCTTAGGAAATCTACTGGAGGCAGAAGCAGTCTAGGGTAGCTTAGGGTTAGGGTTAGGGTTAGGGTTAGGGTTAGGGTATGGCTTAGGGTACGGGTTCGGGTACGGCGTAGGGTATAGTCTAGGGTTAGGGTTAGGGTTAGTGTTAGGGTTAGGGCTCGGTTTAGGGTATGGGTTAGGATTAGGGTATGCGTTAGGGTTAGGGTAGGGGTTAGGGTTAGGGTACGTGTTAGGGTTAGGGTAGTTATTAAACCTATCCCACTCTCTAGATACCCCTTAGCACGTAAAGGAATATTATTTGGGGGTCCAGCCATGGAGAAGAGTTTAGACACTAGGATAAGATAAGGAACACACCCATTCTCAAGAAATCACATTAGGATTCTCTTTTTAACCTGTTCCTTAAAACACTAGCGCTTAGGAAATCTATTGGAGGCAGAAGCAGTCAAGGGTAGCTTAGGGTTAGGGTTAGGGTTAGGGTTAGGGTTAGGGTACGGCTTAGGGTACGGGTTCGGGGAGGGGTTCGGGTACGGCGTAGGGTATGGGCTAGGGTTAGGGTTAGGGTTAGTGTTAGGGTTAGGGCTCGGTTTAGGGTACGGGTTAGGATTAGGGTACGCGTTAGGGTTAGGGTAGGGGTTAGGGTTAGGGTACGCGTTAGGGTTAGGGTAGTTATTAAACCTATCCCACTCTCTAGATACCCCTTAGCACGTAAAGGAATATTATTTGGGGTTCCAGCCATGGAGAAGAGTTTAGACACTAGGATAAGATAAGGAACACACCCATTCTCAAGAAATCACATTAGGATTCTCTTTTTAACCTGTTCCTTAAAACACTAGTTCTTAGGAAATCTATTGGAGGCAGAAGCAGTCAAGGGTAGCTTAGGGTTAGGGTTAGGGTTAGGGTTAGGGTTAGGGTACGGCTTAGGGTACGGGTTCGGGGAGGGGTTCGGGTACGGCATAGGTTATGGGCTAGGGTTAGGGTTAGGGTTAGTGTTAGGGTTAGGGCTCGGTTTAGGGTACTGGTTAGGATTAGGGTACGCGTTAGGGTTAGGGTAGGGGTTAGGGTTAGGGGACGCGTTAGGGTTAGGGTAGTTATTAAACCTATCCCACTCTCTAGATACCCCTTAGCACGCAAAGGAATATTATTTGGGGGTCCAGCCATGGAGAAGAGTTTAGACACTAGGATAAGATAAGGAACACACCCATTCTCAAGAAATCACAATAGGATTCTCTTTTTAACCTGTTCCTTAAAACACTAGTGCTTAGGAAATCTATTGGAGGCAGAAGCAGTCTAGGGTAGCTTAGGGTTAGGGTTAGGGTTAGGTTTAGGGTTAGGGTATGGCTTAGGGTACGGGTTCGGGGAGGGGTTCGGGTTCGGCGTAGGGTATGGTCTAGGGTTAGGGTTAGGGTTAGTTTTAGGTTTAGGGCTCGGTTTAGGGTACGGGTTAGGATTAGGGTATGCGTTAGGGTTAGGGTAGGGGTTAGGGTTAGGGTACGCGTTAAGGTTAGGGTAGTTATTAAACCTATCCCACTCTCTAGATACCCCTTATCACGTAAAGGAATATTATTTGGGGGTCCAGCCATGGAGAAGAGTTTAGACACTAGGATAAGATAAGGAACACACCCATTCTCAAGAAATCACATTAGGATTCTCTTTTTAACCTGTTCCTTAAAACACTAGTGCTTAGGAAATCTATTGGAGGCAGAAGCAGTCAAGGGTAGCTTAGGGTTAGGGTTAGGGTTAGGGTTAGGGTTAGGGTACGGCTTAGGGTACGGGTTCGGGGAGGGGTTCGGGTACGGTGTAGGGTATGGGCTAGGGTTAGGGTTAGGGTTAGTGTTAGGGTTAGGGCTCGGTTTAGGGTACGGGTTAGGATTAGGGTACGCGTTAGGGTTAGGGTAGGGGTTAGGGTTAGGGTCCGCGTTAGGGTTAGGGTAGTTATTAAACCTATCCCACTCTCTAGATACCCCTTAGCACGTAAAGGAATATTATTTGGGGGTCCAGCCATGGAGAAGTGTTTAGACACTAGGATAAGATAAGGAACACACCCATTCTCAAGAAATCACATTAGGATTCTCTTTTTAACCTGTTCCTTAAAACACTAGTGCTTAGGAAATCTATTGGAGGCAGAAGCAGTCAAGGGTAGCTTAGGGTTAGGGTTAGGGTTAGGGTTAGGGTTAGGGTACGGTTTAGGGTACGGGTTCGGGGAGGGGTTCGGGTACGGCGTAGGGTATGGGCTAGGGTTAGAGTTAGGGTTAGTGTTAGGGTTAGGGCTCGGTTTAGGGTACGGGTTAGGATTAGGGTACGCGTTAGGGTTAGGGTAGGGGTTAGGGTTAGGGTACGCGTTAGGGTTAGGGTAGTTATTAAACCTATCCCACTCTCTAGATACCCCTTAGCACCTAAAGGAATATTATTTGGGGGTCCAGCCATGGAGAAGAGTTTAGACACTAGGATAAGATAAGGAACACACCCATTCTCAAGAAATCACATTAGGATTCTCTTTTTAACCTGTTCCTTAAAACACTAGTGCTTAGGAAATCTATTGGAGGCAGAAGCAGTCAAGGGTAGCTTATGGTTAGGGTTATGGTTAGGGTTAGGGTTAGGGTACGGCTTATGGTACGGGTTCGGGGAGGGGTTTGGGTACGGCGTAGGGTATGGGCTAGGGTTAGGGTTAGGGTTAGTGTTAGGGTTAGGGCTCGGTTTAGGGTACGGGTTAGGATTAGGGTACGCATTAGGGTTAGGGTAGGGGTTAGGGTTAGGGTACGCGTTAGGGTTAGGGTAGTTATTAAACCTATCCCACTCTCTAAATACCCCTTAGCACGTAAAGGAATATTATTTGGGGGTCCAGCCATGGAGAAGAGTTTAGACACTAGGATAAGATAAGGAACACACCGATTCTCAAGAAATCACATTAGGATTCTCTTTTTAACCTGTTCCTTAAAACACTAGTGCTTAGGAAATCTATTGGAGGCAGAAGCAGTCAAGGGTAGCTTAGGGTTAGGGTTAGGGTTAGGGTTAGGGTTAGGGTACGGCTTAGGGTACGGGTTCGGGAAGGGGTTCGGGTACGGCGTAGGGTATGGGCTAGGGTTAGGGTTAGGGTTAGTGTTAGGGTTAGGGCTCGGTTTAGGGTACGGGTTAGGATTAGTGTACGCGTTAGGGTTAGGGTAGGGGTTAGGGTTAGGGTACGTGTTAGGGTTAGGGTAGTTATTAAACCTATCCCACTCTCTAGATACCCCTTAGCACGTACAGGAATATTATTTGGGGGTCCAGCCATGGAGAAGAGTTTAGACACTAGGATAAGATAAGGAACACACCCATTCTCAAGAAATCACATTAGGATTCTCTTTTTAACCTGTTCCTTAAAACACTAGTGCTTAGGAAATCTATTGGAGGTAGAAGCAGTCAAGGGTAGCTTAGGGTTAGGGTTAGGGTTAGGATTAGGGTATGGCTTAGGGTACGGGTTCGAGGAGGGGTTCGGGTACGGAGTAGGGTATGGGCTAGGGTTAGGGTTAGGGTTAGTGTTAGGGTTAGGGCTCGGTTTAGGGTACGGGTTAGGATTAGGGTACGCGTTAGGGTTAGGGTAGGGGTTAGGGTTAGGGTACGCGTTAGGGTTAGGGTAGTTATTAAACCTATCCCACACTCTAGATACCCCTTAGCACGTAAAGGAATATTATTTGGGGGTCCAGCCATGGAGAAGAGTTTAGACACTAGGATAAGATAAGGAACACACCCATTCTCAAGAAATCACATTAGGATTCTCTTTTTAACCTGTTCCTTAAAACACTAGTGCTTAGGAAATCTATTGGAGGAATAAGCAGTCAAGGGTAGCTTAGGGTTAGGGTTAGGGTTAGGGTTAGGGTTAGGGTACGGCTTAGGGTACGGGTTCGGGGAGGGGTTCGGGTATGGCGTAGGGTATGGGCTAGGGTTAGGGTTAGGGTTAGTGTTAGGTTTAGGGCTCGGATTAGGGTACGGGTTAGGATTAGGGTACGCGTTAGGGTTAGGGTAGTGGTTAGGGTTAGGGTACGCGTTAGGGTTAGGGTAGTTATTAAACCTATCCCACTCTCTAGATAACCCTTAGCACGTAAAGGAATCTTATGTGGGTGTCCAGCCATGGAGAAGAGTTTAGACACTAGGATAAGATAAGGAACACACCCATTCTCAAGAAATCACATTAGGATTCTCTTTTTAACCTGTTCCTTAAAACACTAGTGCTTAGGAAATCTATTGGAGGCAGAAGCAGTCAAGGGTAGCTTAGGGTTAGGGTTAGGGTTAGGGTTAGGGTTAGGGTACGGCTTAGGGTACTGGTTCGGGGAGGGGTTCGGGTACGGCGTAGGGTATGGGCTAGGGTTAGGGTTAGGGTTAGTGTTAGGGTTAGGGCTCGGTTTAGGGTACTGGTTAGGATTAGGGAACGCGTTAGGGTTAGGGTAGGGGTTAGGGTTAGGGGACGCGTTAGGGTTAGGGTAGTTATTAAACATATCCCACTCTCTAGATACCCCTTAGCACGCAAAGGAATATTATTTGGGGGTCCAGCCATGGAGAAGAGTTTAGACACTAGGATAAGATAAGGAACACACCCATTCTCAAGAAATCACATTAGGATTCTCTTTTTAACCTGTTCCTTAAAACACTAGTGCTTAGGAAATCTATTGGAGGCAGAAGCAGTCTAGGGTAGCTTAGGGTTAGGGTTAGTGTTAGGTTTAGGGTTAGGGTATGGCTTAGGGTACGGGTTCGGGGAGGGGTTCGGGTACGGCGTAGGGTATGGTCTAGGGTTAGGGTTAGGGTTAGTGTTAGGTTTAGGGCTCGGTTTAGGGTACGGGTTAGGATTAGGGTATGCGTTAGGGTTAGGGTAGGGGTTAGGGTTAGGGTACGCGTTAGGGTGAGGGTAGTTATTAAACCTATCCCACTCTCTAGATACCCCTTAGCACGTAAAGGAATATTATTTGGGGGTCCAGCCATGGAGAAGAGTTTAGACACTAGGATAAGATAAGGAACACACCCATTCTCAAGAAATCACATTAGGATTCTCTTTTTAACCTGTTCCTTAAAACACTAGTGCTTAGGAAATCTATTGGAGGCAGAAGCAGTCAAGGGTAGCTTAGGGTTAGGGTTAGGGTTAGGGTTAGGGTTAGGGTACGGCTTAGGGTACGGGTTCGGGGAGGGGTTCGGGTACGGCGTAGGGTATGGGCTAGGGTTAGGGTTAGGGTTAGTGTTAGGGTTAGGGCTCGGTTTAGGGTATGGGTTAGGATTAGGGTACGCGTTAGGGTTAGGGTAGGGGTTAGGGTTAGGGTCCGCGTTAGGGTTAGGGTAGTTATTAAACCTATCCCACTCTCTAGATACCCCTTAGCACGTAAAGGAATATTATTTGGGGGTCCAGCCATGGAGAAGAGTTTAGACACTAGGATAAGATAAGGAACACACCCATTCTCAAGAAATCACATTAGGATTCTCTTTTTAACCTGTTCCTTAAAACACTAGTGCTTAGGAAATCTATTGGAGGCAGAAGCAGTCAAGGGTAGCTTAGGGTTAGGGTTAGGGTTAGGGTTAGGGTTAGGGTACGGCTTAGGGTACGGGTTCGGGGAGGGGTTCGGGTACGGCGTAGGGTATGGGCTAGGGTTAGGGTTAGGGTTAGTGTTAGGGTTAGGGCTCGGATTAGGGTACGGGTTAGGATTAGGGTACGCGTTAGGGTTAGGGTAGTGGTTAGGGTTAGGGTACGCGTTAGGGTTAGGGTAGTTATTAAACCTATCCCACTCTCTAGATAACCCTTAGCACGTAAAGGAATATTATTTGGGGGTCCAGCCATGGAGAAGAGTTTAGACACTAGGATAAGATAAGGAACACACCCATTCTCAAGAAATCACATTAGGATTCTCTTTTTAACCTGTTCCTTAAAACACTAGTGCTTAGGAAATCTATTGGAGGCAGAAGCAGTCAAGGGTAGCTTAGGGTTAGGGTTAGGGTTAGGGTTAGGGTTAGGGTTAGGGTACGGCTTATGGTACGGGTTCGAGGAGGGGTTCATGTACGGCGTAGGGTATGTGCTAGGGTTAGGGTTAGGGTTAGTGTTAGGGTTAGGGCTCGGTTTAGGGTACGGGTTAGGATTAGGGTACGCGTTAGGGTTAGGGTAGGGGTTAGGGTTAGGGTACGCGTTAGGGTTAGGGTAGTTATTAAACCTATCCCACTCTCTAGATACCCCTTAGCACCTAAAGGAATATTATTTGGGGGTCCAGCCATGGAGAAGAGTTTAGACACTAGGATAAGATAAGGAACACACCCATTCTCAAGAAATCACATTAGGATTCTCTTTTTAACCTGTTCCTTAAAACACTAGTGCTTAGGAAATCTATTGGAGGCAGAAGCAGTCAAGGGTAGCTTATGGTTAGGGTTATGGTTAGGGTTAGGGTTAGGGTACGGCTTATGGTACGGGTTCGGGGAGGGGTTTGGGTACGGCGTAGGGTATGGGCTAGGGTTAGGGTTAGGGTTAGTGTTAGGGTTAGGGCTCGGTTTAGGGTACGGGTTAGGATTAGGGTACGCATTAGGGTTAGGGTAGGGGTTAGGGTTAGGGTACGCGTTAGGGTTAGGGTAGTTATTAAACCTATCCCACTCTCTAGATACCCCTTAGCACGTAAAGGAATATTATTTGGGGGTCCAGCCATGGAGAAGAGTTTAGACACTAGGATAAGATAAGGAACACACCCATTCTCAAGAAATCACATTAGGATTCTCTTTTTAACCTGTTCCTTAAAACACTAGTGCTTAGGAAATCTATTGGAGGCAGAAGCAGTCAAGGGTAGCTTAGGGTTAGGGTTAGGGTTAGGGTTAGGGTTAGGGTACGGCTTAGGTTACGGGTTCGGGGAGGGGTTCGGGTACGGCGTAGGGTATGGGCTAGGGTTAGGGTTAGGGTTAGTGTTAGGGTTAGGGCTCGGTTTAGGGTACGGGTTAGGATTAGTGTACGCGTTAGGGTTAGGGTAGGGGTTAGGGTTAGGGTACGTGTTAGGGTTAGGGTAGTTATTAAACCTATCCCACTCTCTAGATACCCCTTAGCACGTACAGGAATATTATTTGGGGGTCCAGCCATGGAGAAGAGTTTAGACACTAGGATAAGATAAGGAACACACCCATTCTCAAGAAATCACATTAGGATTCTCTTTTTAACCTGTTCCTTAAAACACTAGTGCTTAGGAAATCTATTGGAGGTAGAAGCAGTCAAGGGTAGCTTAGGGTTAGGGTTAGGGTTAGGGTTAGGGTTAGGGTACGGCTTAGGGTACGGGTTCGGGGAGGGGTTCGTGTATGGCGTAGGGTATGGGCTAGGGTTAGGGTTAGGGTTAGTGTTAGGTTTAGGGCTCGGATTAGGGTACGGGTTAGGATTAGGGTACGCATTAGGGTTAGGGTAGTGGTTAGGGTTAGGGTACGCGTTAGGGTTAGGGTAGTTATTAAACCTATCCCACTCTCTAGATAACCCTTAGCACGTAAAGGAATCTTATGTGGGTGTCCAGCCATGGAGAAGAGTTTAGACACTAGGATAAGATAAGGAACACACCCATTCTCAAGAAATCACATTAGGATTCTCTTTTTAACCTGTTCCTTAAAACACTAGTGCTTAGGAAATCTATTGGAGGCAGAAGCAGTCAAGGGTAGCTTAGGGTTAGGGTTAGGGTTAGGGTTAGGGTTAGGGTACGGCTTAGGGTACGGGTTCGGGGAGGGGTTCGGGTACGGCGTAGGGTATGGGCTAGGGTTAGGGTTAGGGTTAGTGTTAGGGTTAGGGCTCGGTTTAGGGTACGGGTTAGGATTAGGGTATGCGTTAGGGTTAGGGTAGGGGTTAGGGTTAGGGTACGCGTTAGGGTGAGGGTAGTTATTAAACCTATCCCACTCTCTAGATACCCCTTAGCACGTAAAGGAATATTATTTGGGGGTCCAGCCATGGAGAAGAGTTTAGACACTAGGATAAGATAAGGAACACACCCATTCTCAAGAAATCACATTAGGATTCTCTTTTTAACCTGTTCCTTAAAACACTAGTGCTTAGGAAATCTATTGGAGGCAGAAGCAGTCAAGGGTAGCTTAGGGTTAGGGTTAGGGTTAGGGTTAGGGTTAGGGTACGGCTTAGGGTACGGGTTCGGGGAGGGGTTCGGGTACGGCGTAGGGTATGGGCTAGGGTTAGGGTTAGGGTTAGTGTTAGGGTTAGGGCTCGGTTTAGGGTACGGGTTAGGATTAGGGTACGCGTTAGGGTTAGGGTAGGGGTTAGGGTTAGGGTCCGCGTTAGGGTTAGGGTAGTTATTAAACCTATCCCACTCTCTAGATACCCCTTAGCACGTAAAGGAATATTATTTGGGGGTCCAGCCATGGAGAAGAGTTTAGACACTAGGATAAGATAAGGAACACACCCATTCTCAAGAAATCACATTAGGATTCTCTTTTTAACCTGTTCCTTAAAACACTAGTGCTTAGGAAATCTATTGGAGGCAGAAGCAGTCAAGGGTAGCTTAGGGTTAGGGTTAGGGTTAGGGTTAGGGTTAGGGTACGGCTTAGGGTACGGGTTCGGGGAGGGGTTCTTTTACGGCGTAGGGTATGGGCTAGGGTTAGGGTTAGGGTTAGTGTTAGGGTTAGGGCTCGGTTTAGGGTACGGGTTAGGATTAGGGTATGCGTTAGGGTTAGGGTAGGGGTTAGGGTTAGGGTACGCGTTAAGGTTAGGGTAGTTATTAAACCTATCCCACTCTCTAGATACCCCTTATCACGTAAAGGAATATTATTTGGGGGTCCAGCCATGGAGAAGAGTTTAGACACTAGGATAAGATAAGGAACACACCCATTCTCAAGAAATCACATTAGGATTCTCTTTTTAACCTGTTCCTTAAAACACTAGTGCTTAGGAAATCTATTGGAGGCAGAAGCAGTCAAGGGTAGCTTAGGGTTAGGGTTAGGGTTAGGGTTAGGGTTAGGGTACGGCTTAGGGTACGGGTTCGGGGAGGGGTTCGGGTACGGTGTAGGGTATGGGCTAGGGTTAGGGTTAGGGTTAGTGTTAGGGTTAGGGCTCGGTTTAGGGTACGGGTTAGGATTAGGGTACGCGTTAGGGTTAGGGTAGGGGTTAGGGTTAGGGTCCGCGTTAGGGTTAGGGTAGTTATTAAACCTATCCCACTCTCTAGATACCCCTTAGCACGTAAAGGAATATTATTTGGGGGTCCAGCCATGGAGAAGTGTTTAGACACTAGGATAAGATAAGGAACACACCCATTCTCAAGAAATCACATTAGGATTCTCTTTTTAACCTGTTCCTTAAAACACTAGTGCTTAGGAAATCTATTGGAGGCAGAAGCAGTCAAGGGTAGCTTAGGGTTAGGATTAGGGTTAGGGTTAGGGTTAGGGTACGGCTTAGGGTACGGGTTCGGGGAGGGGTTCGGGTACGGCGTAGGGTATGGGCTAGGGTTAGGGTTAGGGTTAGTGTTAGGGTTAGGGCTCGGATTAGGGTACGGGTTAGGATTAGGGTACGCGTTAGGGTTAGGGTAGTGGTTAGGGTTAGGGTACGCGTTAGGGTTAGGGTAGTTATTAAACCTATCCCACTCTCTAGATAACCCTTAGCACGTAAAGGAATATTATTTGGGGGTCCAGCCATGGAGAAGAGTTTAGACACTAGGATAAGATAAGGAACACACCCATTCTCAAGAAATCACATTAGGATTCTCTTTTTAACCTGTTCCTTAAAACACTAGTGCTTAGGAAATCTATTGGAGGCAGAAGCAGTCAAGGGTAGCTTAGGGTTAGGGTTAGGGTTAGGGTTAGGGTTAGGGTTAGGGTACGGCTTATGGTACGGGTTCGAGGAGGGGTTCATGTACGGCGTAGGGTATGTGCTAGGGTTAGAGTTAGGGTTAGTGTTAGGGTTAGGGCTCGGTTTAGGGTACGGGTTAGGATTAGGGTACGCGTTAGGGTTAGGGTAGGGGTTAGGGTTAGGGTACGCGTTAGGGTTAGGGTAGTTATTAAACCTATCCCACTCTCTAGATACCCCTTAGCACCTAAAGGAATATTATTTGGGGGTCCAGCCATGGAGAAGAGTTTAGACACTAGGATAAGATAAGGAACACACCCATTCTCAAGAAATCACATTAGGATTCTCTTTTTAACCTGTTCCTTAAAACACTAGGGCTTAGGAAATCTATTGGAGGCAGAAGCAGTCAAGGGTAGCTTATGGTTAGGGTTATGGTTAGGGTTAGGGTTAGGGTACGGCTTATGGTACGGGTTCGGGGAGGGGTTTGGGTACGGCGTAGGGTATGGGCTAGGGTTAGGGTTAGGGTTAGTGTTAGGGTTAGGGCTCGGTTTAGGGTACGGGTTAGGATTAGGGTACGCATTAGGGTTAGGGTAGGGGTTAGGGTTAGGGTACGCGTTAGGGTTAGGGTAGTTATTAAACCTATCCCACTCTCTAGATACCCCTTAGCACGTACAGGAATATTATTTGGGGGTCCAGCCATGGAGAAGAGTTTAGACACTAGGATAAGATAAGGAACACACCCATTCTCAAGAAATCACATTAGGATTCTCTTTTTAACCTGTTCCTTAAAACACTAGTGCTTAGGAAATCTATTGGAGGTAGAAGCAGTCAAGGGTAGCTTAGGGTTAGGGTTAGGGTTAGGATTAGGGTATGGCTTAGGGTACGGGTTCGAGGAGGGGTTCGGGTACGGAGTAGGGTATGGGCTAGGGTTAGGGTTAGGGTTAGTGTTAGGGTTAGGGCTCGGTTTAGGGTACGGGTTAGGATTAGGGTACGCGTTAGGGTTAGGGTAGGGGTTAGGGTTAGGGTACGCGTTAGGGTTAGGGTAGTTATTAAACCTATCCCACACTCTAGATACCCCTTAGCACGTAAAGGAATATTATTTGGGGGTCCAGCCATGGAGAAGAGTTTAGACACTAGGATAAGATAAGGAACACACCCATTCTCAAGAAATCACATTAGGATTCTCTTTTTAACCTGTTCCTTAAAACACTAGTGCTTAGGAAATCTATTGGAGGCATAAGCAGTCAAGGGTAGCTTAGGGTTAGGGTTAGGGTTAGGGTTAGGGTTAGGGTACGGCTTAGGGTACGGGTTCGGGGCGGGGTTCGGGTATGGCGTAGGGTATGGGCTAGGGTTAGGGTTAGGGTTAGTGTTAGGTTTAGGGCTCGGATTAGGGTACGGGTTAGGATTAGGGTACGCGTTAGGGTTAGGGTAGTGGTTAGGGTTAGGGTACGCGTTAGGGTTAGGGTAGTTATTAAACCTATCCCACTCTCTAGATAACCCTTAGCACGTAAAGGAATCTTATGTGGGTGTCCAGCCATGGAGAAGAGTTTAGACACTAGGATAAGATAAGGAACACACCCATTCTCAAGAAATCACATTAGGATTCTCTTTTTAACCTGTTCCTTAAAACACTAGTGCTTAGGAAATCTATTGGAGGCAGAAGCAGTCAAGGGTAGCTTAGGGTTAGGGTTAGGGTTAGGGTTAGGGTTAGGGTACGGCTTAGGGTACTGGTTCGGGGAGGGGTTCGGGTACGGCGTAGGGTATGGGCTAGGGTTAGGGTTAGGGTTAGTGTTAGGGTTAGGGCTCGGTTTAGGGTACTGGTTAGGATTAGGGTACGCGTTAGGGTTAGGGTAGGGGTTAGGGTTAGGGGACGCGTTAGGGTTAGGGTAGTTATTAAACATATCCCACTCTCTAGATACCCCTTAGCACGCAAAGGAATATTATTTGGGGGTCCAGCCATGGAGAAGAGTTTAGACACTAGGATAAGATAAGGAACACACCCATTCTCAAGAAATCACATTAGGATTCTCTTTTTAACCTGTTCCTTAAAACACTAGTGCTTAGGAAATCTATTGGAGGCAGAAGCAGTCTAGGGTAGCTTAGGGTTAGGGTTAGTGTTAGGTTTAGGGTTAGGGTATGGCTTAGGGTACGGGTTCGGGGAGGGGTTCGGGTACGGCGTAGGGTATGGTCTAGGGTTAGGGTTAGGGTTAGTGTTAGGTTTAGGGCTCGGTTTAGTGTACGGGTTAGGATTAGGGTATGCGTTAGGGTTAGGGTAGGGGTTAGGGTTAGGGTACGCGTTAGGGTGAGGGTAGTTATTAAACCTATCCCACTCTCTAGATACCCCTTAGCACGTAAAGGAATATTATTTGGGGGTCCAGCCATGGAGAAGAGTTTAGACACTAGGATAAGATAAGGAACACACCCATTCTCAAGAAATCACATTAGGATTCTCTTTTTAACCTGTTCCTTAAAACACTAGTGCTTAGGAAATCTATTGGAGGCAGAAGCAGTCAAGGGTAGCTTAGGGTTAGGGTTAGGGTTAGGGTTAGGGTTAGGGTACGGCTTAGGGTACGGGTTCGGGGAGGGGTTCGGGTACGGCGTAGGGTATGGGCTAGGGTTAGGGTTAGGGTTAGTGTTAGGGTTAGGGCTCGGTTTAGGGTATGGGTTAGGATTAGGGTACGCGTTAGGGTTAGGGTAGGGGTTAGGGTTAGGGTCCGCGTTAGGGTTAGGGTAGTTATTAAACCTATCCCACTCTCTAGATACCCCTTAGCACGTAAAGGAATATTATTTGGGGGTCCAGCCATGGAGAAGAGTTTAGACACTAGGATAAGATAAGGAACACACCCATTCTCAAGAAATCACATTAGGATTCTCTTTTTAACCTGTTCCTTAAAACACTAGTGCTTAGGAAATCTATTGGAGGCAGAAGCAGTCAAGGGTAGCTTAGGGTTAGGGTTAGGGTTAGGGTTAGGGTTAGGGTACGGCTTAGGGTACGGGTTCGGGGAGGGGTTCGGGTACGGCGTAGGGTATGGGCTAGGGTTAGGATTAGGGTTAGTGTTAGGGTTAGGGCTCGGATTAGGGTACGGGTTAGGATTAGGGTACGCGTTAGGGTTAGGGTAGTGGTTAGGGTTAGGGTACGCGTTAGGGTTAGGGTAGTTATTAAACCTATCCCACTCTCTAGATACCCCTTAGCACGTAAAGGAATATTATTTGGGGGTCCAGCCATGGAGAAGAGTTTAGACACTAGGATAAGATAAGGAACACACCCATTCTCAAGAAATCACATTAGGATTCTCTTTTTAACCTGTTCCTTAAAACACTAGTGCTTAGGAAATCTATTGGAGGCAGAAGCAGTCAAGGGTAGCTTAGGGTTAGGGTTAGGGTTAGGGTTAGGGTTAGGGTACGGCTTAGGGTACGGGTTCGGGGAGGGGTTCGGGTACGGCGTAGGGTATGGGCTAGGGTTAGGGTTAGGGTTAGTGTTAGGGTTAGGGCTCGGATTAGGGTACGGGTTAGGATTAGGGTACGCGTTAGGGTTAGGGTAGTGGTTAGGGTTAGGGTACGCGTTAGGGTTAGGGTAGTTATTAAACCTATCCCACTCTCTAGATAACCCTTAGCACGTAAAGGAATATTATTTGGGGGTCCAGCCATGGAGAAGAGTTTAGACACTAGGATAAGATAAGGAACACACCCATTCTCAAGAAATCACATTAGGATTCTCTTTTTAACCTGTTCCTTAAAACACTAGTGCTTAGGAAATCTATTGGAGGCAGAAGCAGTCAAGGGTAGCTTAGGGTTAGGGTTAGGGTTAGGGTTAGGGTTAGGGTTAGGGTACGGCTTATGGTACGGGTTCGAGGAGGGGTTCATGTACGGCGTAGGGTATGTGCTAGGGTTAGGGTTAGGGTTAGTGTTAGGGTTAGGGCTCGGTTTAGGGTACGGGTTAGGATTAGGGTACGCGTTAGGGTTAGGGTAGGGGTTAGGGTTAGGGTACGCGTTAGGGTTAGGGTAGTTATTAAACCTATCCCACTCTCTAGATACCCCTTAGCACCTAAAGGAATATTATTTGGGGGTCCAGCCATGGAGAAGAGTTTAGACACTAGGATAAGATAAGGAACACACCCATTCTCAAGAAATCACATTAGGATTCTCTTTTTAACCTGTTCCTTAAAACACTAGTGCTTAGGAAATCTATTGGAGGCAGAAGCAGTCAAGGGTAGCTTATGGTTAGGGTTATGGTTAGGGTTAGGGTTAGGGTACGGCTTATGGTACGGGGTCGGGGAGGGGTTTGGGTACGGCGTAGGGTATGGGCTAGGGTTAGGGTTAGGGTTAGTGTTAGGGTTAGGGCTCGGTTTAGGGTACGGGTTAGGATTAGGGTACGCATTAGGGTTAGGGTAGGGGTTAGGGTTAGGGTACGCGTTAGGGTTAGGGTAGTTATTAAACCTATCCCACTCTCTAGATACCCCTTAGCACGTAAAGGAATATTATTTGGGGGTCCAGCCATGGAGAAGAGTTTAGACACTAGGATAAGATAAGGAACACACCCATTCTCAAGAAATCACATTAGGATTCTCTTTTTAACCTGTTCCTTAAAACACTAGTGCTTAGGAAATCTATTGGAGGCAGAAGCAGTCAAGGGTAGCTTAGGGTTAGGGTTAGGGTTAGGGTTAGGGTTAGGGTACGGCTTAGGTTACGGGTTCGGGGAGGGGTTCGGGTACGGCGTAGGGTATGGGCTAGGGTTAGGGTTAGGGTTAGTGTTAGGGTTAGGGCTCGGTTTAGGGTACGGGTTAGGATTAGTGTACGCGTTAGGGTTAGGGTAGGGGTTAGGGTTAGGGTACGTGTTAGGGTTAGGGTAGTTATTAAACCTATCCCACTCTCTAGATACCCCTTAGCACGTACAGGAATATTATTTGGGGGTCCAGCCATGGAGAAGAGTTTAGACACTAGGATAAGATAAGGAACACACCCATTCTCAAGAAATCACATTAGGATTCTCTTTTTAACCTGTTCCTTAAAACACTAGTGCTTAGGAAATCTATTGGAGGTAGAAGCAGTCAAGGGTAGCTTAGGGTTAGGGTTAGGGTTAGGGTTAGGGTTAGGGTACGGCTTAGGGTACGGGTTCGGGGAGGGGTTCGTGTATGGCGTAGGGTATGGGCTAGGGTTAGGGTTAGGGTTAGTGTTAGGTTTAGGGCTCGGATTAGGGTACGGGTTAGGATTAGGGTACGCATTAGGGTTAGGGTAGTGGTTAGGGTTAGGGTACGCGTTAGGGTTAGGGTAGTTATTAAACCTATCCCACTCTCTAGATAACCCTTAGCACGTAAAGGAATCTTATGTGGGTGTCCAGCCATGGAGAAGAGTTTAGACACTAGGATAAGATAAGGAACACACCCATTCTCAAGAAATCACATTAGGATTCTCTTTTTAACCTGTTCCTTAAAACACTAGTGCTTAGGAAATCTATTGGAGGCAGAAGCAGTCAAGGGTAGCTTAGGGTTAGGGTTAGGGTTAGGGTTAGGGTTAGGGTACGGCTTAGGGTACGGGTTCGGGGAGGGGTTCGGGTACGGCGTAGGGTATGGGCTAGGGTTAGGGTTAGGGTTAGTGTTAGGGTTAGGGCTCGGTTTAGGGTACGGGTTAGGATTAGGGTATGCGTTAGGGTTAGGGTAGGGGTTAGGGTTAGGGTACGCGTTAGGGTGAGGGTAGTTATTAAACCTATCCCACTCTCTAGATACCCCTTAGCACGTAAAGGAATATTATTTGGGGGTCCAGCCATGGAGAAGAGTTTAGACACTAGGATAAGATAAGGAACACACCCATTCTCAAGAAATCACATTAGGATTCTCTTTTTAACCTGTTCCTTAAAACACTAGTGCTTAGGAAATCTATTGGAGGCAGAAGCAGTCAAGGGTAGCTTAGGGTTAGGGTTAGGGTTAGGGTTAGGGTTAGGGTACGGCTTAGGGTACGGGTTCGGGGAGGGGTTCGGGTACGGCGTAGGGTATGGGCTAGGGTTAGGGTTAGGGTTAGTGTTAGGGTTAGGGCTCGGTTTAGGGTACGGGTTAGGATTAGGGTACGCGTTAGGGTTAGGGTAGGGGTTAGGGTTAGGGTCCGCGTTAGGGTTAGGGTAGTTATTAAACCTATCCCACTCTCTAGATACCCCTTAGCACGTAAAGGAATATTATTTGGGGGTCCAGCCATGGAGAAGAGTTTAGACACTAGGATAAGATAAGGAACACACCCATTCTCAAGAAATCACATTAGGATTCTCTTTTTAACCTGTTCCTTAAAACACTAGTGCTTAGGAAATCTATTGGAGGCAGAAGCAGTCAAGGGTAGCTTAGGGTTAGGGTTAGGGTTAGGGTTAGGGTTAGGGTACGGCTTAGGGTACGGGTTCGGGGAGGGGTTCGGGTACGGCGTAGGGTATGGGCTAGGGTTAGGGTTAGGGTTAGTGTTAGGGTTAGGGCTCGGTTTAGGGTACGGGTTAGGATTAGGGTATGCGTTAGGGTTAGGGTAGGGGTTAGGGTTAGGGTACGCGTTAAGGTTAGGGTAGTTATTAAACCTATCCCACTCTCTAGATACCCCTTATCACGTAAAGGAATATTATTTGGGGGTCCAGCCATGGAGAAGAGTTTAGACACTAGGATAAGATAAGGAACACACCCATTCTCAAGAAATCACATTAGGATTCTCTTTTTAACCTGTTCCTTAAAACACTAGTGCTTAGGAAATCTATTGGAGGCAGAAGCAGTCAAGGGTAGCTTAGGGTTAGGGTTAGGGTTAGGGTTAGGGTTAGGGTACGGCTTAGGGTACGGGTTCGGGGAGGGGTTCGGGTACGGTGTAGGGTATGGGCTAGGGTTAGGGTTAGGGTTAGTGTTAGGGTTAGGGCTCGGTTTAGGGTACGGGTTAGGATTAGGGTACGCGTTAGGGTTAGGGTAGGGGTTAGGGTTAGGGTCCGCGTTAGGGTTAGGGTAGTTATTAAACCTATCCCACTCTCTAGATACCCCTTAGCACGTAAAGGAATATTATTTGGGGGTCCAGCCATGGAGAAGTGTTTAGACACTAGGATAAGATAAGGAACACACCCATTCTCAAGAAATCACATTAGGATTCTCTTTTTAACCTGTTCCTTAAAACACTAGTGCTTAGGAAATCTATTGGAGGCAGAAGCAGTCAAGGGTAGCTTAGGGTTAGGGTTAGGGTTAGGGTTAGGGTTAGGGTACGGCTTAGGGTACGGGTTCGGGGAGGGGTTCGGGTACGGCGTAGGGTATGGGCTAGGGTTAGGGTTAGGGTTAGTGTTAGGGTTAGGGCTCGGATTAGGGTACGGGTTAGGATTAGGGTACGCGTTAGGGTTAGGGTAGTGGTTAGGGTTAGGGTACGCGTTAGGGTTAGGGTAGTTATTAAACCTATCCCACTCTCTAGATAACCCTTAGCACGTAAAGGAATATTATTTGGGGGTCCAGCCATGGAGAAGAGTTTAGACACTAGGATAAGATAAGGAACACATACCCATTCTCAAGAAATCACATTAGGATTCTCTTTTTAACCTGTTCCTTAAAACACTAGTGCTTAGGAAATCTATTGGAGGCAGAAGCAGTCAAGGGTAGCTTAGGGTTAGGGTTAGGGTTAGGGTTAGGGTTAGGGTTAGGGTACGGCTTATGGTACGGGTTCGAGGAGGGGTTCATGTACGGCGTAGGGTATGTGCTAGGGTTAGAGTTAGGGTTAGTGTTAGGGTTAGGGCTCGGTTTAGGGTACGGGTTAGGATTAGGGTACGCGTTAGGGTTAGGGTAGGGGTTAGGGTTAGGGTACGCGTTAGGGTTAGGGTAGTTATTAAACCTATCCCACTCTCTAGATACCCCTTAGCACCTAAAGGAATATTATTTGGGGGTCCAGCCATGGAGAAGAGTTTAGACACTAGGATAAGATAAGGAACACACCCATTCTCAAGAAATCACATTAGGATTCTCTTTTTAACCTGTTCCTTAAAACACTAGTGCTTAGGAAATCTATTGGAGGCAGAAGCAGTCAAGGGTAGCTTATGGTTAGGGTTATGGTTAGGGTTAGGGTTAGGGTACGGCTTATGGTACGGGTTCGGGAGGGGTTTGTGTACGGCGTAGGGTATGGGCTAGGGTTAGGGTTAGGGTTAGTGTTAGGGTTAGGGCTCGGTTTAGGGTACGGGTTAGGATTAGGGTACGCATTAGGGTTAGGGTAGGGGTTAGGGTTAGGGTACGCGTTAGGGTTAGGGTAGTTATTAAACCTATCCCACTCTCTAGATACCCCTTAGCACGTAAAGGAATATTATTTGGGGGTCCAGCCATGGAGAAGAGTTTAGACACTAGGATAAGATAAGGAACACACCGATTCTCAAGAAATCACATTAGGATTCTCTTTTTAACCTGTTCCTTAAAACACTAGTGCTTAGGAAATCTATTGGAGGCAGAAGCAGTCAAGGGTAGCTTAGGGTTAGGGTTAGGGTTAGGGTTAGGGTTAGGTTACGGCTTAGGGTACGGGTTCGGGAAGGGGTTCGGGTACGGCGTAGGGTATGGGCTAGGGTTAGGGTTAGGGTTAGTGTTAGGGTTAGGGCTCGGTTTAGGGTACGGGTTAGGATTAGTGTACGCGTTAGGGTTAGGGTAGGGGTTAGGGTTAGGGTACGTGTTAGGGTTAGGGTAGTTATTAAACCTATCCCACTCTCTAGATACCCCTTAGCACGTACAGGAATATTATTTGGGGGTCCAGCCATGGAGAAGAGTTTAGACACTAGGATAAGATAAGGAACACACCCATTCTCAAGAAATCACATTAGGATTCTCTTTTTAACCTGTTCCTTAAAACACTAGTGCTTAGGAAATCTATTGGAGGTAGAAGCAGTCAAGGGTAGCTTAGGGTTAGGGTTAGGGTTAGGATTAGGGTATGGCTTAGGGTACGGGTTCGAGGAGGGGTTCGGGTACGGAGTAGGGTATGGGCTAGGGTTAGGGTTAGGGTTAGTGTTAGGGTTAGGGCTCGGTTTAGGGTACGGGTTAGGATTAGGGTACGCGTTAGGGTTAGGGTAGGGGTTAGGGTTAGGGTACGCGTTAGGGTTAGGGTAGTTATTAAACCTATCCCACACTCTAGATACCCCTTAGCACGTAAAGGAATATTATTTGGGGGTCCAGCCATGGAGAAGAGTTTAGACACTAGGATAAGATAAGGAACACACCCATTCTCAAGAAATCACATTAGGATTCTCTTTTTAACCTGTTCCTTAAAACACTAGTGCTTAGGAAATCTATTGGAGGCATAAGCAGTCAAGGGTAGCTTAGGGTTAGGGTTAGGGTTAGGGTTAGGGTTAGGGTACGGCTTAGGGTACGGGTTCGGGGAGGGGTTCGGGTATGGCGTAGGGTATGGGCTAGGGTTAGGGTTAGGGTTAGTGTTAGGTTTAGGGCTCGGATTAGGGTACGGGTTAGGATTAGGGTACGCGTTAGGGTTAGGGTAGTGGTTAGGGTTAGGGTACGCGTTAGGGTTAGGGTAGTTATTAAACCTATCCCACTCTCTAGATAACCCTTAGCACGTAAAGGAATCTTATGTGGGTGTCCAGCCATGGAGAAGAGTTTAGACACTAGGATAAGATAAGGAACACACCCATTCTCAAGAAATCACATTAGGATTCTCTTTTTAACCTGTTCCTTAAAACACTAGTGCTTAGGAAATCTATTGGAGGCAGAAGCAGTCAAGGGTAGCTTAGGGTTAGGGTTAGGGTTAGGGTTAGGGTTAGGGTACGGCTTAGGGTACTGGTTCGGGGAGGGGTTCGGGTACGGCGTAGGGTATGGGCCAGGGTTAGGGTTAGGGTTAGTGTTAGGGTTAGGGCTCGGTTTAGGGTACTGGTTAGGATTAGGGTACGCGTTAGGGTTAGGGTAGTGGTTAGGGTTAGGGTACGCGTTAGGGTGAGGGTAGTTATTAAACCTATCCCACTCTCTAGATACCCCTTAGCACGTAAAGGAATATTATTTGGGGGTCCAACCATGGAGAAGAGTTTAGACACTAGGATAAGATAAGGAACACACCCATTCTCAAGAAATCACATTAGGATTCTCTTTTTAACCTGTTCCTTAAAACACTAGTGCTTAGGAAATCTATTGGAGGCAGAAGCAGTCAAGGGTAGCTTAGGGTTAGGGTTAGGGTTAGGGTTAGGGTTAGGGTACGGCTTAGGGTACGGGTTCGGGGAGGGGTTCGGGTACGGCGTAGGGTATGGGCTAGGGTTAGGGTTAGGGTTAGTGTTAGGGGTAGGGCTCGGATTAGGGTACGGGTTAGGATTAGGGTACGCGTTAGGGTTAGGGTAGTGGTTAGGGTTAGGGTACGCGTTAGGGTTAGGGTAGTTATTAAACCTATCCCACTCTCTAGATACCCCTTAGCACGTAAAGGAATATTATTTGGGGGTCCAGCCATGGAGAAGAGTTTAGACACTAGGATAAGATAAGGAACACACCCATTCTCAAGAAATCACATTAGGATTCTCTTTTTAACCTGTTCCTTAAAACACTAGTGCTTAGGAAATCTATTGGAGGCAGAAGCAGTCAAGGGTAGCTTAGGGTTAGGGTTAGGGTTAGGGTTAGGGTTAGGGTACGGCTTAGGGTACGGGTTCGGGGAGGGGTTCGGGTACGGCGTAGGGTATGGGCTAGGGTTAGGGTTAGGGTTAGTGTTAGGGTTAGGGCTCGGATTAGGGTACGGGTTAGGATTAGGGTACGCGTTAGGGTTAGGGTAGTGGTTAGGGTTAGGGTACGCGTTAGGGTTAGGGTAGTTATTAAACCTATCCCACTCTCTAGATAACCCTTAGCACGTAAAGGAATATTATTTGGGGGTCCAGCCATGGAGAAGAGTTTAGACACTAGGATAAGATAAGGAACACACCCATTCTCAAGAAATCACATTAGGATTCTCTTTTTAACCTGTTCCTTAAAACACTAGTGCTTAGGAAATCTATTGGAGGCAGAAGCAGTCAAGGGTAGCTTAGGGTTAGGGTTAGGGTTAGGGTTAGGGTTAGGGTACGGCTTAGGGTACGGGTTCGGGGAGGGGTTCGTGTACGGCGTAGGGTATGGGCTAGGGTTAGGGTTAGGGTTAGTGTTAGGGTTAGGGCTCGGTTTAGGGTATGGGTTAGGATTAGGGTACGCGTTAGGGTTAGGGTAGGGGTTAGGGTTAGGGTCCGCGTTAGGGTTAGGGTAGTTATTAAACCTATCCCACTCTCTAGATACCCCTTAGCACGTAAAGGAATATTATTTGGGGGTCCAGCCATGGAGAAGAGTTTAGACACTAGGATAAGATAAGGAACACACCCATTCTCAAGAAATCACATTAGGATTCTCTTTTTAACCTGTTCCTTAAAACACTAGTGCTTAGGAAATCTATTGGAGGCAGAAGCAGTCAAGGGTAGCTTAGGGTTAGGGTTAGGGTTAGGGTTAGGGTTAGGGTACGGCTTAGGGTACGGGTTCGGGGAGGGGTTCGGGTACGGCGTAGGGTATGGGCTAGGGTTAGGGTTAGGGTTAGTGTTAGGGTTAGGGCTCGGATTAGGGTACGGGTTAGGATTAGGGTACGCGTTAGGGTTAGGGTAGTGGTTAGGGTTAGGGTACGCGTTAGGGTTAGGGTAGTTATTAAACCTATCCCACTCTCTAGATACCCCTTAGCACGTAAAGGAATATTATTTGGGGGTCCAGCCATGGAGAAGAGTTTAGACACTAGGATAAGATAAGGAACACACCCATTCTCAAGAAATCACATTAGGATTCTCTTTTTAACCTGTTCCTTAAAACACTAGTGCTTAGGAAATCTATTGGAGGCAGAAGCAGTCAAGGGTAGCTTAGGGTTAGGGTTAGGGTTAGGGTTAGGGTTAGGGTACGGCTTAGGGTACGGGTTCGGGGAGGGGTTCGGGTACGGCGTAGGGTATGGGCTAGGGTTAGGGTTAGGGTTAGTGTTAGGGTTAGGGCTCGGATTAGGGTACGGGTTAGGATTAGGGTACGCGTTAGGGTTAGGGTAGTGGTTAGGGTTAGGGTACGCGTTAGGGTTAGGGTAGTTATTAAACCTATCCCACTCTCTAGATAACCCTTAGCACGTAAAGGAATATTATTTGGGGGTCCAGCCATGGAGAAGAGTTTAGACACTAGGATAAGATAAGGAACACACCCATTCTCAAGAAATCACATTAGGATTCTCTTTTTAACCTGTTCCTTAAAACACTAGTGCTTAGGAAATCTATTGGAGGCAGAAGCAGTCAAGGGTAGCTTAGGGTTAGGGTTAGGGTTAGGGTTAGGGTTAGGGTTAGGGTACGGCTTATGGTACGGGTTCGAGGAGGGGTTCATGTACGGCGTAGGGTATGTGCTAGGGTTAGGGTTAGGGTTAGTGTTAGGGTTAGGGCTCGGTTTAGGGTACGGGTTAGGATTAGGGTACGCGTTAGGGTTAGGGTAGGGGTTAGGGTTAGGGTACGCGTTAGGGTTAGGGTAGTTATTAAACCTATCCCACTCTCTAGATACCCCTTAGCACCTAAAGGAATATTATTTGGGGGTCCAGCCATGGAGAAGAGTTTAGACACTAGGATAAGATAAGGAACACACCCATTCTCAAGAAATCACATTAGGATTCTCTTTTTAACCTGTTCCTTAAAACACTAGTGCTTAGGAAATCTATTGGAGGCAGAAGCAGTCAAGGGTAGCTTATGGTTAGGGTTATGGTTAGGGTTAGGGTTAGGGTACGGCTTATGGTACGGGGTCGGGGAGGGGTTTGGGTACGGCGTAGGGTATGGGCTAGGGTTAGGGTTAGGGTTAGTGTTAGGGTTAGGGCTCGGTTTAGGGTACGGGTTAGGATTAGGGTACGCATTAGGGTTAGGGTAGGGGTTAGGGTTAGGGTACGCGTTAGGGTTAGGGTAGTTATTAAACCTATCCCACTCTCTAGATACCCCTTAGCACGTAAAGGAATATTATTTGGGGGTCCAGCCATGGAGAAGAGTTTAGACACTAGGATAAGATAAGGAACACACCCATTCTCAAGAAATCACATTAGGATTCTCTTTTTAACCTGTTCCTTAAAACACTAGTGCTTAGGAAATCTATTGGAGGCAGAAGCAGTCAAGGGTAGCTTAGGGTTAGGGTTAGGGTTAGGGTTAGGGTATGGCTTAGGGTACGGGTTCGAGGAGGGGTTCGGGTACGGCGTAGGGTATGGGCTAGTGTTAGGGTTAGGGTTAGTGTTAGGGTTAGGGCTCGGTTTAGGGTACGGGTTAGGATTAGGGTACGCGTTAGGGTTAGGGTAGGGGTTAGGGTTAGGGTACGCGATAGGGTTAGGGTAGTTATTAAACCTATCCCACACTCTAGATACCCCTTAGCACGTAAAGGAATATTATTTGGGGGTCCAGCCATGGAGAAGAGTTTAGACACTAGGATAAGATAAGGAACACACCCATTCTCAAGAAATCACATTAGGATTCTCTTTTTAACCTGTTCCTTAAAACACTAGTGCTTAGGAAATCTATTGGAGGCATAAGCAGTCAAGGGTAGCTTAGGGTTAGGGTTAGGGTTAGGGTACGGCTTAGGGTACGGGTTCGGGGAGGGGTTCGGGTATGGCGTAGGGTATGGGCTAGGGTTAGGGTTAGGGTTAGTGTTAGGTTTAGGGCTCGGATTAGGGTACGGGTTAGGATTAGGGTACGCGTTAGGGTTAGGGTAGTGGTTAGGGTTAGGGTACGCGTTAGGGTTAGGGTAGTTATTAAACCTATCCCACTCTCTAGATAACCCTTAGCACGTAAAGGAATATTATGTGGGTGTCCAGCCATGGAGAAGAGTTTAGACACTAGGATAAGATAAGGAACACACCCATTCTCAAGAAATCACATTAGGATTCTCTTTTTAACCTGTTCCTTAAAACACTAGTGCTTAGGAAATCTATTGGAGGCACAAGCAGTCAAGGGTAGCTTAGGGTTAGGGTTAGGGTTAGGGTTAGGGTTAGGGTACGGCTTAGGGTACGGGTTCGGGGAGGGGTTCGGGTACGGCGTAGGGTATGGGCTAGGGTTAGGGTTAGGGTTAGTGTTAGGGTTAGGGCTCGGTTTAGGGTACGGGTTAGGATTAGGGTACGCGTTAGGTTTAGAGTAGGGGTTTGGGTTAGGGTACGCGTTAGGGTTAGGGTAGTTATTAAACCTATCCCACTCTCTAGATACCCCTTAGCACGTAAAGGAATATTATTTGGGGGTCCAGCCATGGAGAAGAGTTTAGACACTAGGATAAGATAAGGAACACACCCATTCTCAAGAAATCACATTAGGATTCTCTTTTTAACCTGTTCCTTAAAACACTAGTGCTTAGGAAATCTATTGGAGGCAGAAGCAGTCAAGGGTAGCTTAGGGTTAGGGTTAGGGTTAGGGTTAGGGTTAGGGTACGGCTTAGGGTACGGGTTCAGGGAGGGGTTCGGGTACGGCGTAGGGTATGGGCTAGGGTTAGGGTTAGGGTTAGTGTTAAGGTTAGGGCTCGGTTTAGGGTACGGGTTAGGATTAGGGTACGCGTTAGGGTTAGGGTAGGGGTTAGGGTTAGGGTACGCGTTAGGGTTAGGGTAGTTATTAAACCTATCCCACTCTCTAGATTCCCCTTAGCACGTAAAGGAATATTATTTGGGGGTCCAGCCATGGAGAAGAGTTTAGACACTAGGATAAGATAAGGAACACACCCATTCTCAAGAAATCACATTAGGATTCTCTTTTTAACCTGTTCCTTAAAACACTAGTGCTTAGGAAATCTATTGGAGGCAGAAGCAGTCAAGGGTAGCTTAGGGTTAGGGTTAGGGTTAGGGTTAGGGTTAGGGTACGGCTTAGGGTACGGGTTCGGGGAGGGGTTCGGGTACGGCGTAGGGTATGGGCTAGGGTTAGGGTTAGGGTTAGTGTTAGGGTTAGGGCTCGGTTTAGGGTACGGGTTAGGATTAGTGTACGCGTTAGGGTTAGGGTAGGGGTTAGGGTTAGGATACGCGTTAGGGTTAGGGTAGTTATTAAACCTATCCCACTCTCTAGATACCCCTTAGCACGTAAAGGAATATTATTTGGGGGTCCAGCCATGGAGAAGAGTTTAGACACTAGGATAAGATAAGGAACACACCCATTCTCAAGAAATCACATTAGGATTCTCTTTTTAACCTGTTCCTTAAAACACTAGTGCTTAGGAAATCTATTGGAGGCAGAAGCAGTCAAGGGTAGCTTAGGGTTAGGGTTAGGGTTAGGGTTAGGGTTAGGGTTAGGGTTAGGGTACGGCTTAGGGTACGGGTTCGGGGAGGGGTTCGGGTACGGCATAGGGTATGGCCTAGGGTTAGGGTTAGGGTTAGGGCTCGGTTTAGGGTACGGGTTAGGATTAGGGTACGCGTTAGGGTTAGGTTAGGGGTTAGGGTTAGGGTACGCGTTAGGATTAGGGTAGTTATTAAACCTATCCCACTCTCTAGATACCCCTTAGCACGTAAAGGAATATTATTTGGGGGTCCAGCCATGGAGAAGAGTTTAGACACTAGGATAAGATAAGGAACACACCCATTCTCAAGAAATCACATTAGGATTCTCTTTTTAACCTGTTCCTTAAAACACTAGGGCTTAGGAAATCTATTGGAGGCAGAAGCAGTCAAGGGTAGCTTAGGGTTAGGGTTAGGGTTAGGGTTAGGGTACGGCTTAGGGTACGGGTTTGGGGAGGGGTTCGGGTACGGCGTAGGGTATGGGCTAGGGTTAGGGTTAGGGTTAGTGTTAGGGTTAGGGCTCGGTTTAGGGTATGGGTTAGGATTAGGGTACGCGTTAGGGTTAGTGTAGGGGTTAGGGTTAGGGTACGCGTTAGGGTTAGGGTAGGGGTTTGGGTTAGGGTACGCGTTAGGGTTAGGGTAGTTATTAAACCTATCCCACTCTCTAGATACCCCTTAGCACGTAAAGGAATATTATTTGGGGGTCCAGCCATGGAGAAGAGTTTAGACACTAGGATAAGATAAGGAACACACCCTTTCTCAAGAAATCACATTAGGATTCTCTTTTTAACCTGTTCCTTAAAACACTAGTGCTTAGGAAATCTATTGGAGGCAGAAGCAGTCAAGGGTAGCTTAGGGTTAGGGTTAGGGTTAGGGTTAGGGTTAGGGTACGGCTTAGGGTACGGGTTCAGGGAGGGGTTCGGGTACGGCGTAGGGTATGGGCTAGGGTTAGGGTTAGGGTTAGTGTTAAGGTTAGGGCTCGGTTTAGGGTACGGGTTAGGATTAGGGTACGCGTTAGGGTTAGGGTAGGGGTTAGGGTTAGGGTACGCGTTAGGGTTAGGGTAGTTATTAAACCTATCCCACTCTCTAGATTCCCCTTAGCACGTAAAGGAATATTATTTGGGGGTCCAGCCATGGAGAAGAGTTTAGACACTAGGATAAGATAAGGAACACACCCATTCTCAAGAAATCACATTAGGATTCTCTTTTTAACCTGTTCCTTAAAACACTAGTGCTTAGGAAATCTATTGGAGGCAGAAGCAGTCAAGGGTAGCTTAGGGTTAGGGTTAGGGTTAGGGTTAGGGTTAGGGTACTGCTTAGGGTACGGGTTCGGGGAGGGGTTCGGGTACGGCGTAGGGTATGGGCTAGGGTTAGGGTTAGGGTTAGTGTTAGGGTTAGGGCTCGGTTTAGGGTACGGGTTAGGATTAGTGTACGCGTTAGGGTTAGGGTAGGGGTTAGGGTTAGGGTACGCGTTAGGGTTAGGGTAGTTATTAAACCTATCCCACTCTCTAGATACCCCTTAGCACGTACAGGAATATTATTTGGGGGTCCAGCCATGGAGAAGAGTTTAGACACTAGGATAAGATAAGGAACACACCCATTCTCAAGAAATCACATTAGGATTCTCTTTTTAACCTGTTCCTTAAAACACTAGTGCTTAGGAAATCTATTGGAGGCAGAAGCAGTCAAGGGTAGCTTAGGGTTAGGGTTAGGGTTAGGGTTAGGGTTAGGGTTAGGGTTAGGGTACGGCTTAGGGTACGGGTTCGGGGAGGGGTTCGGGTACGGCATAGGGTATGGGCTAGGGTTAGGGTTAGGGTTAGGGCTCGGTTTAGGGTACGGGTTAGGATTAGGGTACGCGTTAGGGTTAGGTTAGCGGTTAGGGTTAGGGTACGCGTTAGGATTAGGGTAGTTATTAAACCTATCCCACTCTCTAGATACCCCTTAGCACGTAAAGGAATATTATTTGGGGGTCCAGCCATGGAGAAGAGTTTAGACACTAGGATAAGATAAGGAACACACCCATTCTCAAGAAATCACATTAGGATTCTCTTTTTAACCTGTTCCTTAAAACACTAGGGCTTAGGAAATCTATTGGAGGCAGAAGCAGTCAAGGGTAGCTTAGGGTTAGGGTTAGGGTTAGGGTTAGGGTACGGCTTAGGGTACGGGTTTGGGGAGGGGTTCGGGTACGGCGTAGGGTATGGGCTAGGGTTAGGGTTAGGGTTAGTGTTAGGGTTAGGGCTCGGTTTAGGGTATGGGTTAGGATTAGGGTACGCGTTAGGGTTAGTGTAGGGGTTAGGGTTAGGGTACGCGTTAGGGTTAGGGTAGGGGTTTGGGTTAGGGTACGCGTTAGGGTTAGGGTAGTTATTAAACCTATCCCACTCTCTAGATACCCCTTAGCACGTAAAGGAATATTATTTGGGGGTCCAGCCATGGAGAAGAGTTTAGACACTAGGATAAGATAAGGAACACACCCATTCTCAAGAAATCACATTAGGATTCTCTTTTTAACCTGTTCCTTAAAACACTAGTGCTTAGGAAATCTATTGGAGGCAGAAGCAGTCAAGGGTAGCTTAGGGTTAGGGTTAGGGTTAGGGTTAGGGTTAGGGTACGGCTTAGGGTACGGGTTCAGGGAGGGGTTCGGGTACGGCGTAGGGTATCGGCTAGGGTTAGGGTTAGGGTTAGTGTTAAGGTTAGGGCTCGGTTTAGGGTACGGGTTAGGATTAGGGTACGCGTTAGGGTTAGGGTAGGGGTTAGGGTTAGGGTACGCGTTAGGGTTAGGGTAGTTATTAAACCTATCCCACTCTCTAGATTCCCCTTAGCACGTAAAGGAATATTATTTGGGGGTCCAGCCATGGAGAAGAGTTTAGACACTAGGATAAGATAAGGAACACACCCATTCTCAAGAAATCACATTAGGATTCTCTTTTTAACCTGTTCCTTAAAACACTAGGGCTTAGGAAATCTATTGGAGGCAGAAGCAGTCAAGGGTAGCTTAGGGTTAGGGTTAGGGTTAGGGTTAGGGTACGGCTTAGGGTACGGGTTTGGGGAGGGGTTCGGGTACGGCGTAGGGTATGGGCTAGGGTTAGGGTTAGGGTTAGTGTTAGGGTTAGGGCTCGGTTTAGGGTATGGGTTAGGATTAGGGTACGCGTTAGGGTTAGTGTAGGGGTTAGGGTTAGGGTACGCGTTAGGGTTAGGGTAGGGGTTTGGGTTAGGGTACGCGTTAGGGTTAGGGTAGTTATTAAACCTATCCCACTCTCTAGATACCCCTTAGCACGTAAAGGAATATTATTTGGGGGTCCAGCCATGGAGAAGAGTTTAGACACTAGGATAAGATAAGGAACACACCCATTCTCAAGAAATCACATTAGGATTCTCTTTTTAA
>NW_026645536.1:85000-99335 GCF_949987535.1 Balaenoptera acutorostrata
GGTTAGGGTTAGGGTTAGGGTTAGGGTTAGGGTTAGGGTTAGGGTTAGGGTTAGGGTTAGGGTTAGGGTTAGGGTTAGGGTTAGGGTTAGGGTTAGGGTTAGGGTTAGGGTTAGGGTTAGGGTTAGGGTTAGGGTTAGGGTTAGGGTTAGGGTTAGGGTTAGGGTTAGGGTTAGGGTTAGGGTTAGGGTTAGGGTTAGGGTTAGGGTTAGGGTTAGGGTTAGGGTTAGGGTTAGGGTTAGGGTTAGGGTTAGGGTTAGGGTTAGGGTTAGGGTTAGGGTTAGGGTTAGGGTTAGGGTTAGGGTTAGGGTTAGGGTTAGGGTTAGGGTTAGGGTTAGGGTTAGGGTTAGGGTTAGGGTTAGGGTTAGGGTTAGGGTTAGGGTTAGGGTTAGGGTTAGGGTTAGGGTTAGGGTTAGGGTTAGGGTTAGGGTTAGGGTTAGGGTTAGGGTTAGGGTTAGGGTTAGGGTTAGGGTTAGGGTTAGGGTTAGGGTTAGGGTTAGGGTTAGGGTTAGGGTTAGGGTTAGGGTTAGGGTTAGGGTTAGGGTTAGGGTTAGGGTTAGGGTTAGGGTTAGGGTTAGGGTTAGGGTTAGGGTTAGGGTTAGGGTTAGGGTTAGGGTTAGGGTTAGGGTTAGGGTTAGGGTTAGGGTTAGGGTTAGGGTTAGGGTTAGGGTTAGGGTTAGGGTTAGGGTTAGGGTTAGGGTTAGGGTTAGGGTTAGGGTTAGGGTTAGGGTTAGGGTTAGGGTTAGGGTTAGGGTTAGGGTTAGGGTTAGGGTTAGGGTTAGGGTTAGGGTTAGGGTTAGGGTTAGGGTTAGGGTTAGGGTTAGGGTTAGGGTTAGGGTTAGGGTTAGGGTTAGGGTTAGGGTTAGGGTTAGGGTTAGGGTTAGGGTTAGGGTTAGGGTTAGGGTTAGGGTTAGGGTTAGGGTTAGGGTTAGGGTTAGGGTTAGGGTTAGGGTTAGGGTTAGGGTTAGGGTTAGGGTTAGGGTTAGGGTTAGGGTTAGGGTTAGGGTTAGGGTTAGGGTTAGGGTTAGGGTTAGGGTTAGGGTTAGGGTTAGGGTTAGGGTTAGGGTTAGGGTTAGGGTTAGGGTTAGGGTTAGGGTTAGGGTTAGGGTTAGGGTTAGGGTTAGGGTTAGGGTTAGGGTTAGGGTTAGGGTTAGGGTTAGGGTTAGGGTTAGGGTTAGGGTTAGGGTTAGGGTTAGGGTTAGGGTTAGGGTTAGGGTTAGGGTTAGGGTTAGGGTTAGGGTTAGGGTTAGGGTTAGGGTTAGGGTTAGGGTTAGGGTTAGGGTTAGGGTTAGGGTTAGGGTTAGGGTTAGGGTTAGGGTTAGGGTTAGGGTTAGGGTTAGGGTTAGGGTTAGGGTTAGGGTTAGGGTTAGGGTTAGGGTTAGGGTTAGGGTTAGGGTTAGGGTTAGGGTTAGGGTTAGGGTTAGGGTTAGGGTTAGGGTTAGGGTTAGGGTTAGGGTTAGGGTTAGGGTTAGGGTTAGGGTTAGGGTTAGGGTTAGGGTTAGGGTTAGGGTTAGGGTTAGGGTTAGGGTTAGGGTTAGGGTTAGGGTTAGGGTTAGGGTTAGGGTTAGGGTTAGGGTTAGGGTTAGGGTTAGGGTTAGGGTTAGGGTTAGGGTTAGGGTTAGGGTTAGGGTTAGGGTTAGGGTTAGGGTTAGGGTTAGGGTTAGGGTTAGGGTTAGGGTTAGGGTTAGGGTTAGGGTTAGGGTTAGGGTTAGGGTTAGGGTTAGGGTTAGGGTTAGGGTTAGGGTTAGGGTTAGGGTTAGGGTTAGGGTTAGGGTTAGGGTTAGGGTTAGGGTTAGGGTTAGGGTTAGGGTTAGGGTTAGGGTTAGGGTTAGGGTTAGGGTTAGGGTTAGGGTTAGGGTTAGGGTTAGGGTTAGGGTTAGGGTTAGGGTTAGGGTTAGGGTTAGGGTTAGGGTTAGGGTTAGGGTTAGGGTTAGGGTTAGGGTTAGGGTTAGGGTTAGGGTTAGGGTTAGGGTTAGGGTTAGGGTTAGGGTTAGGGTTAGGGTTAGGGTTAGGGTTAGGGTTAGGGTTAGGGTTAGGGTTAGGGTTAGGGTTAGGGTTAGGGTTGGGTTAGGGTTAGGGTTAGGGTTAGGGTTAGGGTTAGGGTTAGGGTTAGGGTTAGGGTTAGGGTTAGGGTTAGGGTTAGGGTTAGGGTTAGGGTTAGGGTTAGGGTTAGGGTTAGGGTTAGGGTTAGGGTTAGGGTTAGGGTTAGGGTTAGGGTTAGGGTTAGGGTTAGGGTTAGGGTTAGGGTTAGGGTTAGGGTTAGGGTTAGGGTTAGGGTTAGGGTTAGGGTTAGGGTTAGGGTTAGGGTTAGGGTTAGGGTTAGGGTTAGGGTTAGGGTTAGGGTTAGGGTTAGGGTTAGGGTTAGGGTTAGGGTTAGGGTTAGGGTTAGGGTTAGGGTTAGGGTTAGGGTTAGGGTTAGGGTTAGGGTTAGGGTTAGGGTTAGGGTTAGGGTTAGGGTTAGGGTTAGGGTTAGGGTTAGGGTTAGGGTTAGGGTTAGGGTTAGGGTTAGGGTTAGGGTTAGGGTTAGGGTTAGGGTTAGGGTTAGGGTTAGGGTTAGGGTTAGGGTTAGGGTTAGGGTTAGGGTTAGGGTTAGGGTTAGGGTTAGGGTTAGGGTTAGGGTTAGGGTTAGGGTTAGGGTTAGGGTTAGGGTTAGGGTTAGGGTTAGGGTTAGGGTTAGGGTTAGGGTTAGGGTTAGGGTTAGGGTTAGGGTTAGGGTTAGGGTTAGGGTTAGGGTTAGGGTTAGGGTTAGGGTTAGGGTTAGGGTTAGGGTTAGGGTTAGGGTTAGGGTTAGGGTTAGGGTTAGGGTTAGGGTTAGGGTTAGGGTTAGGGTTAGGGTTAGGGTTAGGGTTAGGGTTAGGGTTAGGGTTAGGGTTAGGGTTAGGGTTAGGGTTAGGGTTAGGGTTAGGGTTAGGGTTAGGGTTAGGGTTAGGGTTAGGGTTAGGGTTAGGGTTAGGGTTAGGGTTAGGGTTAGGGTTAGGGTTAGGGTTAGGGTTAGGGTTAGGGTTAGGGTTAGGGTTAGGGTTAGGGTTAGGGTTAGGGTTAGGGTTAGGGTTAGGGTTAGGGTTAGGGTTAGGGTTAGGGTTAGGGTTAGGGTTAGGGTTAGGGTTAGGGTTAGGGTTAGGGTTAGGGTTAGGGTTAGGGTTAGGGTTAGGGTTAGGGTTAGGGTTAGGGTTAGGGTTAGGGTTAGGGTTAGGGTTAGGGTTAGGGTTAGGGTTAGGGTTAGGGTTAGGGTTAGGGTTAGGGTTAGGGTTAGGGTTAGGGTTAGGGTTAGGGTTAGGGTTAGGGTTAGGGTTAGGGTTAGGGTTAGGGTTAGGGTTAGGGTTAGGGTTAGGGTTAGGGTTAGGGTTAGGGTTAGGGTTAGGGTTAGGGTTAGGGTTAGGGTTAGGGTTAGGGTTAGGGTTAGGGTTAGGGTTAGGGTTAGGGTTAGGGTTAGGGTTAGGGTTAGGGTTAGGGTTAGGGTTAGGGTTAGGGTTAGGGTTAGGGTTAGGGTTAGGGTTAGGGTTAGGGTTAGGGTTAGGGTTAGGGTTAGGGTTAGGGTTAGGGTTAGGGTTAGGGTTAGGGTTAGGGTTAGGGTTAGGGTTAGGGTTAGGGTTAGGGTTAGGGTTAGGGTTAGGGTTAGGGTTAGGGTTAGGGTTAGGGTTAGGGTTAGGGTTAGGGTTAGGGTTAGGGTTAGGGTTAGGGTTAGGGTTAGGGTTAGGGTTAGGGTTAGGGTTAGGGTTAGGGTTAGGGTTAGGGTTAGGGTTAGGGTTAGGGTTAGGGTTAGGGTTAGGGTTAGGGTTAGGGTTAGGGTTAGGGTTAGGGTTAGGGTTAGGGTTAGGGTTAGGGTTAGGGTTAGGGTTAGGGTTAGGGTTAGGGTTAGGGTTAGGGTTAGGGTTAGGGTTAGGGTTAGGGTTAGGGTTAGGGTTAGGGTTAGGGTTAGGGTTAGGGTTAGGGTTAGGGTTAGGGTTAGGGTTAGGGTTAGGGTTAGGGTTAGGGTTAGGGTTAGGGTTAGGGTTAGGGTTAGGGTTAGGGTTAGGGTTAGGGTTAGGGTTAGGGTTAGGGTTAGGGTTAGGGTTAGGGTTAGGGTTAGGGTTAGGGTTAGGGTTAGGGTTAGGGTTAGGGTTAGGGTTAGGGTTAGGGTTAGGGTTAGGGTTAGGGTTAGGGTTAGGGTTAGGGTTAGGGTTAGGGTTAGGGTTAGGGTTAGGGTTAGGGTTAGGGTTAGGGTTAGGGTTAGGGTTAGGGTTAGGGTTAGGGTTAGGGTTAGGGTTAGGGTTAGGGTTAGGGTTAGGGTTAGGGTTAGGGTTAGGGTTAGGGTTAGGGTTAGGGTTAGGGTTAGGGTTAGGGTTAGGGTTAGGGTTAGGGTTAGGGTTAGGGTTAGGGTTAGGGTTAGGGTTAGGGTTAGGGTTAGGGTTAGGGTTAGGGTTAGGGTTAGGGTTAGGGTTAGGGTTAGGGTTAGGGTTAGGGTTAGGGTTAGGGTTAGGGTTAGGGTTAGGGTTAGGGTTAGGGTTAGGGTTAGGGTTAGGGTTAGGGTTAGGGTTAGGGTTAGGGTTAGGGTTAGGGTTAGGGTTAGGGTTAGGGTTAGGGTTAGGGTTAGGGTTAGGGTTAGGGTTAGGGTTAGGGTTAGGGTTAGGGTTAGGGTTAGGGTTAGGGTTAGGGTTAGGGTTAGGGTTAGGGTTAGGGTTAGGGTTAGGGTTAGGGTTAGGGTTAGGGTTAGGGTTAGGGTTAGGGTTAGGGTTAGGGTTAGGGTTAGGGTTAGGGTTAGGGTTAGGGTTAGGGTTAGGGTTAGGGTTAGGGTTAGGGTTAGGGTTAGGGTTAGGGTTAGGGTTAGGGTTAGGGTTAGGGTTAGGGTTAGGGTTAGGGTTAGGGTTAGGGTTAGGGTTAGGGTTAGGGTTAGGGTTAGGGTTAGGGTTAGGGTTAGGGTTAGGGTTAGGGTTAGGGTTAGGGTTAGGGTTAGGGTTAGGGTTAGGGTTAGGGTTAGGGTTAGGGTTAGGGTTAGGGTTAGGGTTAGGGTTAGGGTTAGGGTTAGGGTTAGGGTTAGGGTTAGGGTTAGGGTTAGGGTTAGGGTTAGGGTTAGGGTTAGGGTTAGGGTTAGGGTTAGGGTTAGGGTTAGGGTTAGGGTTAGGGTTAGGGTTAGGGTTAGGGTTAGGGTTAGGGTTAGGGTTAGGGTTAGGGTTAGGGTTAGGGTTAGGGTTAGGGTTAGGGTTAGGGTTAGGGTTAGGGTTAGGGTTAGGGTTAGGGTTAGGGTTAGGGTTAGGGTTAGGGTTAGGGTTAGGGTTAGGGTTAGGGTTAGGGTTAGGGTTAGGGTTAGGGTTAGGGTTAGGGTTAGGGTTAGGGTTAGGGTTAGGGTTAGGGTTAGGGTTAGGGTTAGGGTTAGGGTTAGGGTTAGGGTTAGGGTTAGGGTTAGGGTTAGGGTTAGGGTTAGGGTTAGGGTTAGGGTTAGGGTTAGGGTTAGGGTTAGGGTTAGGGTTAGGGTTAGGGTTAGGGTTAGGGTTAGGGTTAGGGTTAGGGTTAGGGTTAGGGTTAGGGTTAGGGTTAGGGTTAGGGTTAGGGTTAGGGTTAGGGTTAGGGTTAGGGTTAGGGTTAGGGTTAGGGTTAGGGTTAGGGTTAGGGTTAGGGTTAGGGTTAGGGTTAGGGTTAGGGTTAGGGTTAGGGTTAGGGTTAGGGTTAGGGTTAGGGTTAGGGTTAGGGTTAGGGTTAGGGTTAGGGTTAGGGTTAGGGTTAGGGTTAGGGTTAGGGTTAGGGTTAGGGTTAGGGTTAGGGTTAGGGTTAGGGTTAGGGTTAGGGTTAGGGTTAGGGTTAGGGTTAGGGTTAGGGTTAGGGTTAGGGTTAGGGTTAGGGTTAGGGTTAGGGTTAGGGTTAGGGTTAGGGTTAGGGTTAGGGTTAGGGTTAGGGTTAGGGTTAGGGTTAGGGTTAGGGTTAGGGTTAGGGTTAGGGTTAGGGTTAGGGTTAGGGTTAGGGTTAGGGTTAGGGTTAGGGTTAGGGTTAGGGTTAGGGTTAGGGTTAGGGTTAGGGTTAGGGTTAGGGTTAGGGTTAGGGTTAGGGTTAGGGTTAGGGTTAGGGTTAGGGTTAGGGTTAGGGTTAGGGTTAGGGTTAGGGTTAGGGTTAGGGTTAGGGTTAGGGTTAGGGTTAGGGTTAGGGTTAGGGTTAGGGTTAGGGTTAGGGTTAGGGTTAGGGTTAGGGTTAGGGTTAGGGTTAGGGTTAGGGTTAGGGTTAGGGTTAGGGTTAGGGTTAGGGTTAGGGTTAGGGTTAGGGTTAGGGTTAGGGTTAGGGTTAGGGTTAGGGTTAGGGTTAGGGTTAGGGTTAGGGTTAGGGTTAGGGTTAGGGTTAGGGTTAGGGTTAGGGTTAGGGTTAGGGTTAGGGTTAGGGTTAGGGTTAGGGTTAGGGTTAGGGTTAGGGTTAGGGTTAGGGTTAGGGTTAGGGTTAGGGTTAGGGTTAGGGTTAGGGTTAGGGTTAGGGTTAGGGTTAGGGTTAGGGTTAGGGTTAGGGTTAGGGTTAGGGTTAGGGTTAGGGTTAGGGTTAGGGTTAGGGTTAGGGTTAGGGTTAGGGTTAGGGTTAGGGTTAGGGTTAGGGTTAGGGTTAGGGTTAGGGTTAGGGTTAGGGTTAGGGTTAGGGTTAGGGTTAGGGTTAGGGTTAGGGTTAGGGTTAGGGTTAGGGTTAGGGTTAGGGTTAGGGTTAGGGTTAGGGTTAGGGTTAGGGTTAGGGTTAGGGTTAGGGTTAGGGTTAGGGTTAGGGTTAGGGTTAGGGTTAGGGTTAGGGTTAGGGTTAGGGTTAGGGTTAGGGTTAGGGTTAGGGTTAGGGTTAGGGTTAGGGTTAGGGTTAGGGTTAGGGTTAGGGTTAGGGTTAGGGTTAGGGTTAGGGTTAGGGTTAGGGTTAGGGTTAGGGTTAGGGTTAGGGTTAGGGTTAGGGTTAGGGTTAGGGTTAGGGTTAGGGTTAGGGTTAGGGTTAGGGTTAGGGTTAGGGTTAGGGTTAGGGTTAGGGTTAGGGTTAGGGTTAGGGTTAGGGTTAGGGTTAGGGTTAGGGTTAGGGTTAGGGTTAGGGTTAGGGTTAGGGTTAGGGTTAGGGTTAGGGTTAGGGTTAGGGTTAGGGTTAGGGTTAGGGTTAGGGTTAGGGTTAGGGTTAGGGTTAGGGTTAGGGTTAGGGTTAGGGTTAGGGTTAGGGTTAGGGTTAGGGTTAGGGTTAGGGTTAGGGTTAGGGTTAGGGTTAGGGTTAGGGTTAGGGTTAGGGTTAGGGTTAGGGTTAGGGTTAGGGTTAGGGTTAGGGTTAGGGTTAGGGTTAGGGTTAGGGTTAGGGTTAGGGTTAGGGTTAGGGTTAGGGTTAGGGTTAGGGTTAGGGTTAGGGTTAGGGTTAGGGTTAGGGTTAGGGTTAGGGTTAGGGTTAGGGTTAGGGTTAGGGTTAGGGTTAGGGTTAGGGTTAGGGTTAGGGTTAGGGTTAGGGTTAGGGTTAGGGTTAGGGTTAGGGTTAGGGTTAGGGTTAGGGTTAGGGTTAGGGTTAGGGTTAGGGTTAGGGTTAGGGTTAGGGTTAGGGTTAGGGTTAGGGTTAGGGTTAGGGTTAGGGTTAGGGTTAGGGTTAGGGTTAGGGTTAGGGTTAGGGTTAGGGTTAGGGTTAGGGTTAGGGTTAGGGTTAGGGTTAGGGTTAGGGTTAGGGTTAGGGTTAGGGTTAGGGTTAGGGTTAGGGTTAGGGTTAGGGTTAGGGTTAGGGTTAGGGTTAGGGTTAGGGTTAGGGTTAGGGTTAGGGTTAGGGTTAGGGTTAGGGTTAGGGTTAGGGTTAGGGTTAGGGTTAGGGTTAGGGTTAGGGTTAGGGTTAGGGTTAGGGTTAGGGTTAGGGTTAGGGTTAGGGTTAGGGTTAGGGTTAGGGTTAGGGTTAGGGTTAGGGTTAGGGTTAGGGTTAGGGTTAGGGTTAGGGTTAGGGTTAGGGTTAGGGTTAGGGTTAGGGTTAGGGTTAGGGTTAGGGTTAGGGTTAGGGTTAGGGTTAGGGTTAGGGTTAGGGTTAGGGTTAGGGTTAGGGTTAGGGTTAGGGTTAGGGTTAGGGTTAGGGTTAGGGTTAGGGTTAGGGTTAGGGTTAGGGTTAGGGTTAGGGTTAGGGTTAGGGTTAGGGTTAGGGTTAGGGTTAGGGTTAGGGTTAGGGTTAGGGTTAGGGTTAGGGTTAGGGTTAGGGTTAGGGTTAGGGTTAGGGTTAGGGTTAGGGTTAGGGTTAGGGTTAGGGTTAGGGTTAGGGTTAGGGTTAGGGTTAGGGTTAGGGTTAGGGTTAGGGTTAGGGTTAGGGTTAGGGTTAGGGTTAGGGTTAGGGTTAGGGTTAGGGTTAGGGTTAGGGTTAGGGTTAGGGTTAGGGTTAGGGTTAGGGTTAGGGTTAGGGTTAGGGTTAGGGTTAGGGTTAGGGTTAGGGTTAGGGTTAGGGTTAGGGTTAGGGTTAGGGTTAGGGTTAGGGTTAGGGTTAGGGTTAGGGTTAGGGTTAGGGTTAGGGTTAGGGTTAGGGTTAGGGTTAGGGTTAGGGTTAGGGTTAGGGTTAGGGTTAGGGTTAGGGTTAGGGTTAGGGTTAGGGTTAGGGTTAGGGTTAGGGTTAGGGTTAGGGTTAGGGTTAGGGTTAGGGTTAGGGTTAGGGTTAGGGTTAGGGTTAGGGTTAGGGTTAGGGTTAGGGTTAGGGTTAGGGTTAGGGTTAGGGTTAGGGTTAGGGTTAGGGTTAGGGTTAGGGTTAGGGTTAGGGTTAGGGTTAGGGTTAGGGTTAGGGTTAGGGTTAGGGTTAGGGTTAGGGTTAGGGTTAGGGTTAGGGTTAGGGTTAGGGTTAGGGTTAGGGTTAGGGTTAGGGTTAGGGTTAGGGTTAGGGTTAGGGTTAGGGTTAGGGTTAGGGTTAGGGTTAGGGTTAGGGTTAGGGTTAGGGTTAGGGTTAGGGTTAGGGTTAGGGTTAGGGTTAGGGTTAGGGTTAGGGTTAGGGTTAGGGTTAGGGTTAGGGTTAGGGTTAGGGTTAGGGTTAGGGTTAGGGTTAGGGTTAGGGTTAGGGTTAGGGTTAGGGTTAGGGTTAGGGTTAGGGTTAGGGTTAGGGTTAGGGTTAGGGTTAGGGTTAGGGTTAGGGTTAGGGTTAGGGTTAGGGTTAGGGTTAGGGTTAGGGTTAGGGTTAGGGTTAGGGTTAGGGTTAGGGTTAGGGTTAGGGTTAGGGTTAGGGTTAGGGTTAGGGTTAGGGTTAGGGTTAGGGTTAGGGTTAGGGTTAGGGTTAGGGTTAGGGTTAGGGTTAGGGTTAGGGTTAGGGTTAGGGTTAGGGTTAGGGTTAGGGTTAGGGTTAGGGTTAGGGTTAGGGTTAGGGTTAGGGTTAGGGTTAGGGTTAGGGTTAGGGTTAGGGTTAGGGTTAGGGTTAGGGTTAGGGTTAGGGTTAGGGTTAGGGTTAGGGTTAGGGTTAGGGTTAGGGTTAGGGTTAGGGTTAGGGTTAGGGTTAGGGTTAGGGTTAGGGTTAGGGTTAGGGTTAGGGTTAGGGTTAGGGTTAGGGTTAGGGTTAGGGTTAGGGTTAGGGTTAGGGTTAGGGTTAGGGTTAGGGTTAGGGTTAGGGTTAGGGTTAGGGTTAGGGTTAGGGTTAGGGTTAGGGTTAGGGTTAGGGTTAGGGTTAGGGTTAGGGTTAGGGTTAGGGTTAGGGTTAGGGTTAGGGTTAGGGTTAGGGTTAGGGTTAGGGTTAGGGTTAGGGTTAGGGTTAGGGTTAGGGTTAGGGTTAGGGTTAGGGTTAGGGTTAGGGTTAGGGTTAGGGTTAGGGTTAGGGTTAGGGTTAGGGTTAGGGTTAGGGTTAGGGTTAGGGTTAGGGTTAGGGTTAGGGTTAGGGTTAGGGTTAGGGTTAGGGTTAGGGTTAGGGTTAGGGTTAGGGTTAGGGTTAGGGTTAGGGTTAGGGTTAGGGTTAGGGTTAGGGTTAGGGTTAGGGTTAGGGTTAGGGTTAGGGTTAGGGTTAGGGTTAGGGTTAGGGTTAGGGTTAGGGTTAGGGTTAGGGTTAGGGTTAGGGTTAGGGTTAGGGTTAGGGTTAGGGTTAGGGTTAGGGTTAGGGTTAGGGTTAGGGTTAGGGTTAGGGTTAGGGTTAGGGTTAGGGTTAGGGTTAGGGTTAGGGTTAGGGTTAGGGTTAGGGTTAGGGTTAGGGTTAGGGTTAGGGTTAGGGTTAGGGTTAGGGTTAGGGTTAGGGTTAGGGTTAGGGTTAGGGTTAGGGTTAGGGTTAGGGTTAGGGTTAGGGTTAGGGTTAGGGTTAGGGTTAGGGTTAGGGTTAGGGTTAGGGTTAGGGTTAGGGTTAGGGTTAGGGTTAGGGTTAGGGTTAGGGTTAGGGTTAGGGTTAGGGTTAGGGTTAGGGTTAGGGTTAGGGTTAGGGTTAGGGTTAGGGTTAGGGTTAGGGTTAGGGTTAGGGTTAGGGTTAGGGTTAGGGTTAGGGTTAGGGTTAGGGTTAGGGTTAGGGTTAGGGTTAGGGTTAGGGTTAGGGTTAGGGTTAGGGTTAGGGTTAGGGTTAGGGTTAGGGTTAGGGTTAGGGTTAGGGTTAGGGTTAGGGTTAGGGTTAGGGTTAGGGTTAGGGTTAGGGTTAGGGTTAGGGTTAGGGTTAGGGTTAGGGTTAGGGTTAGGGTTAGGGTTAGGGTTAGGGTTAGGGTTAGGGTTAGGGTTAGGGTTAGGGTTAGGGTTAGGGTTAGGGTTAGGGTTAGGGTTAGGGTTAGGGTTAGGGTTAGGGTTAGGGTTAGGGTTAGGGTTAGGGTTAGGGTTAGGGTTAGGGTTAGGGTTAGGGTTAGGGTTAGGGTTAGGGTTAGGGTTAGGGTTAGGGTTAGGGTTAGGGTTAGGGTTAGGGTTAGGGTTAGGGTTAGGGTTAGGGTTAGGGTTAGGGTTAGGGTTAGGGTTAGGGTTAGGGTTAGGGTTAGGGTTAGGGTTAGGGTTAGGGTTAGGGTTAGGGTTAGGGTTAGGGTTAGGGTTAGGGTTAGGGTTAGGGTTAGGGTTAGGGTTAGGGTTAGGGTTAGGGTTAGGGTTAGGGTTAGGGTTAGGGTTAGGGTTAGGGTTAGGGTTAGGGTTAGGGTTAGGGTTAGGGTTAGGGTTAGGGTTAGGGTTAGGGTTAGGAGGTTAGGGTTAGGGTTAGGGTTAGGGTTAGGGTTAGGGTTAGGGTTAGGGTTAGGGTTAGGGTTAGGGTTAGGGTTAGGGTTAGGGTTAGGGTTAGGGTTAGGGTTAGGGTTAGGGTTAGGGTTAGGGTTAGGGTTAGGGTTAGGGTTAGGGTTAGGGTTAGGGTTAGGGTTAGGGTTAGGGTTAGGGTTAGGGTTAGGGTTAGGGTTAGGGTTAGGGTTAGGGTTAGGGTTAGGGTTAGGGTTAGGGTTAGGGTTAGGGTTAGGGTTAGGGTTAGGGTTAGGGTTAGGGTTAGGGTTAGGGTTAGGGTTAGGGTTAGGGTTAGGGTTAGGGTTAGGGTTAGGGTTAGGGTTAGGGTTAGGGTTAGGGTTAGGGTTAGGGTTAGGGTTAGGGTTAGGGTTAGGGTTAGGGTTAGGGTTAGGGTTAGGGTTAGGGTTAGGGTTAGGGTTAGGGTTAGGGTTAGGGTTAGGGTTAGGGTTAGGGTTAGGGTTAGGGTTAGGGTTAGGGTTAGGGTTAGGGTTAGGGTTAGGGTTAGGGTTAGGGTTAGGGTTAGGGTTAGGGTTAGGGTTAGGGTTAGGGTTAGGGTTAGGGTTAGGGTTAGGGTTAGGGTTAGGGTTAGGGTTAGGGTTAGGGTTAGGGTTAGGGTTAGGGTTAGGGTTAGGGTTAGGGTTAGGGTTAGGGTTAGGGTTAGGGTTAGGGTTAGGGTTAGGGTTAGGGTTAGGGTTAGGGTTAGGGTTAGGGTTAGGGTTAGGGTTAGGGTTAGGGTTAGGGTTAGGGTTAGGGTTAGGGTTAGGGTTAGGGTTAGGGTTAGGGTTAGGGTTAGGGTTAGGGTTAGGGTTAGGGTTAGGGTTAGGGTTAGGGTTAGGGTTAGGGTTAGGGTTAGGGTTAGGGTTAGGGTTAGGGTTAGGGTTAGGGTTAGGGTTAGGGTTAGGGTTAGGGTTAGGGTTAGGGTTAGGGTTAGGGTTAGGGTTAGGGTTAGGGTTAGGGTTAGGGTTAGGGTTAGGGTTAGGGTTAGGGTTAGGGTTAGGGTTAGGGTTAGGGTTAGGGTTAGGGTTAGGGTTAGGGTTAGGGTTAGGGTTAGGGTTAGGGTTAGGGTTAGGGTTAGGGTTAGGGTTAGGGTTAGGGTTAGGGTTAGGGTTAGGGTTAGGGTTAGGGTTAGGGTTAGGGTTAGGGTTAGGGTTAGGGTTAGGGTTAGGGTTAGGGTTAGGGTTAGGGTTAGGGTTAGGGTTAGGGTTAGGGTTAGGGTTAGGGTTAGGGTTAGGGTTAGGGTTAGGGTTAGGGTTAGGGTTAGGGTTAGGGTTAGGGTTAGGGTTAGGGTTAGGGTTAGGGTTAGGGTTAGGGTTAGGGTTAGGGTTAGGGTTAGGGTTAGGGTTAGGGTTAGGGTTAGGGTTAGGGTTAGGGTTAGGGTTAGGGTTAGGGTTAGGGTTAGGGTTAGGGTTAGGGTTAGGGTTAGGGTTAGGGTTAGGGTTAGGGTTAGGGTTAGGGTTAGGGTTAGGGTTAGGGTTAGGGTTAGGGTTAGGGTTAGGGTTAGGGTTAGGGTTAGGGTTAGGGTTAGGGTTAGGGTTAGGGTTAGGGTTAGGGTTAGGGTTAGGGTTAGGGTTAGGGTTAGGGTTAGGGTTAGGGTTAGGGTTAGGGTTAGGGTTAGGGTTAGGGTTAGGGTTAGGGTTAGGGTTAGGGTTAGGGTTAGGGTTAGGGTTAGGGTTAGGGTTAGGGTTAGGGTTAGGGTTAGGGTTAGGGTTAGGGTTAGGGTTAGGGTTAGGGTTAGGGTTAGGGTTAGGGTTAGGGTTAGGGTTAGGGTTAGGGTTAGGGTTAGGGTTAGGGTTAGGGTTAGGGTTAGGGTTAGGGTTAGGGTTAGGGTTAGGGTTAGGGTTAGGGTTAGGGTTAGGGTTAGGGTTAGGGTTAGGGTTAGGGTTAGGGTTAGGGTTAGGGTTAGGGTTAGGGTTAGGGTTAGGGTTAGGGTTAGGGTTAGGGTTAGGGTTAGGGTTAGGGTTAGGGTTAGGGTTAGGGTTAGGGTTAGGGTTAGGGTTAGGGTTAGGGTTAGGGTTAGGGTTAGGGTTAGGGTTAGGGTTAGGGTTAGGGTTAGGGTTAGGGTTAGGGTTAGGGTTAGGGTTAGGGTTAGGGTTAGGGTTAGGGTTAGGGTTAGGGTTAGGGTTAGGGTTAGGGTTAGGGTTAGGGTTAGGGTTAGGGTTAGGGTTAGGGTTAGGGTTAGGGTTAGGGTTAGGGTTAGGGTTAGGGTTAGGGTTAGGGTTAGGGTTAGGGTTAGGGTTAGGGTTAGGGTTAGGGTTAGGGTTAGGGTTAGGGTTAGGGTTAGGGTTAGGGTTAGGGTTAGGGTTAGGGTTAGGGTTAGGGTTAGGGTTAGGGTTAGGGTTAGGGTTAGGGTTAGGGTTAGGGTTAGGGTTAGGGTTAGGGTTAGGGTTAGGGTTAGGGTTAGGGTTAGGGTTAGGGTTAGGGTTAGGGTTAGGGTTAGGGTTAGGGTTAGGGTTAGGGTTAGGGTTAGGGTTAGGGTTAGGGTTAGGGTTAGGGTTAGGGTTAGGGTTAGGGTTAGGGTTAGGGTTAGGGTTAGGGTTAGGGTTAGGGTTAGGGTTAGGGTTAGGGTTAGGGTTAGGGTTAGGGTTAGGGTTAGGGTTAGGGTTAGGGTTAGGGTTAGGGTTAGGGTTAGGGTTAGGGTTAGGGTTAGGGTTAGGGTTAGGGTTAGGGTTAGGGTTAGGGTTAGGGTTAGGGTTAGGGTTAGGGTTAGGGTTAGGGTTAGGGTTAGGGTTAGGGTTAGGGTTAGGGTTAGGGTTAGGGTTAGGGTTAGGGTTAGGGTTAGGGTTAGGGTTAGGGTTAGGGTTAGGGTTAGGGTTAGGGTTAGGGTTAGGGTTAGGGTTAGGGTTAGGGTTAGGGTTAGGGTTAGGGTTAGGGTTAGGGTTAGGGTTAGGGTTAGGGTTAGGGTTAGGGTTAGGGTTAGGGTTAGGGTTAGGGTTAGGGTTAGGGTTAGGGTTAGGGTTAGGGTTAGGGTTAGGGTTAGGGTTAGGGTTAGGGTTAGGGTTAGGGTTAGGGTTAGGGTTAGGGTTAGGGTTAGGGTTAGGGTTAGGGTTAGGGTTAGGGTTAGGGTTAGGGTTAGGGTTAGGGTTAGGGTTAGGGTTAGGGTTAGGGTTAGGGTTAGGGTTAGGGTTAGGGTTAGGGTTAGGGTTAGGGTTAGGGTTAGGGTTAGGGTTAGGGTTAGGGTTAGGGTTAGGGTTAGGGTTAGGGTTAGGGTTAGGGTTAGGGTTAGGGTTAGGGTTAGGGTTAGGGTTAGGGTTAGGGTTAGGGTTAGGGTTAGGGTTAG
>NW_026645539.1:0-7500 GCF_949987535.1 Balaenoptera acutorostrata
AGTTGTGGTCCTCCTGTACAATGGAATATCACTCAGCCATGAAATCAACGTCATAAGGCTAGTAGCAGCACGATGAGTGGATTTAGGTACGACGATTCTAAGTGAAATAAGTCACACAGAAAAAGACACTTATCATAAGATATCACTTCTAGAGGGAATGTAAAAACCGCTACACTTGAACTGAATTACAAAACAGAACAGAGTCACACGTTTAGGAAACACACTATGGCTGCTGAACGGGAAAGGTGAGGTGGGGTGATGCATAAAACAAGGGTTTCAAATTAGCTCAGATACCGTTCCATAAACCCAATATGTAAGAGACAAGACCTATTCCTTGCTCAGTGAACTGGACTCAACACCCCCTATTCACCGCACAAGAATATAACTGACTAGTAAGAATCTTCAAACCTATGTATTGATATCTCTCTGTAAGTGAGTCAAGGGGGTGTAAAGCGGCATAAACACAGCCGTGAAAAGCAGCTAAACCCCATTATAAAAATAAATTACTTTTCAAAACCCGTGAAACAAAGACAGTGAAAGAGAGAGAAATTCTTACAAAATTCGTTCAGGGGCTGTGATGCAACCTGGATTGACCAAATCTAGACCCACAGCTGATTGAGACATAAGGGTGGACACTCTTGGGGCTGAGAGGTTCGGTGAGGTTGGGTGAGCCAACGCAGACCCTTTCAAGTAATACTGCATGGTACCCATCCCATGGGTCCCAAATCTCCAGGTTCAAGGGCATCTTCCTACGTCGAAAACAGGCATGAGAAACCCAGAAGATGGTACACCGTGTGATCGGGAAAGGTTTCTAAAACGCACCTCATTTCTCATCTCCTTTGCTCGGGTTCGCCATTCCAGCCGATTTACTAGCCATCTCCCTCCTTGGAGAATCAGCACCTTTAACCTCCTGTTCCGTACAGGTTGCAATTTGTCCTGAGGATGAACGGGAAGAGGGGGAACCAATGAGAGACTAGCTCTAGGTGTTGGGACAGGCACAGGTCACTCTATTTTCCCATCAGGAAGAAGAATTAAGCACAAGCTCAGCCTGCCCCCCAGAACCAGAAGAGGGCCTGAAGCAATCCTGCGCTTTTGCGGCCAGCTCCCAAAAAAGCGAGTTGAAAAATGGAGCTCAGGGGCACTGCAATTCACAAACCTGCAGAGTTTTAAATGATACCTCTCGTCCACAAATATATTAAGGGAAGGCAACGAAGAGGCTTTGAAAGCAAGGCAGAATTGCAGGAAACAGATTTCAGGAGGTAGATTCGAATCGCCTTGAAAGCACATGAAAAGCGGCAAAACGTGGACAATGATGCCCTTGGCCAAAAAGGGCGTATGCGTTTTTTCCTGAATATATTCAGGAAAAAACGCATACGCCCTTTTTGGCCAACCAAGCAACCTGGAAAGGCCAATCAGCGCTCCAAAGAAGTCTCGCTTCCCAGCGGGCAAAAGGGCCATGCGGAAAAAAGTGTCCAAACCAGAAATGCAGGACCGGCCATGGAGAAATGGGAGCCTTGCTACGCTGATGGGTGGGATGTAAATTGCCAACAGCCACTCTGGAGAAGTGTACGGTGTGTCCTGAAACATCTAAAAAACACAGCTTGGAGAGCATAGGGCACTTCCACTCATGGCCGTATAAATTGGGAAAACTAAAAATCAGCAAGACACAGGCACCCCAAAGTTTAGGGCTGCTCTGTTGACAAGAACCCCCACTTCATTACACCTGAAATATCCTAGGAAAGAGAAAAATGGATAAAGAAGTTGTGGTCCTCCTGTACAATGGAATATCACTCAGCCATGAAATCAACGTCATAAGGCTAGTAGCAGCACGATGAGTGGATTTAGGTACGACGATTCTAAGTGAAATAAGTCACACAGAAAAAGACACTTATCATAAGATATCACTTCTAGAGGGAATGTAAAAACCGCTACACTTGAACTGAATTACAAAACAGAACAGAGTCACACGTTTAGGAAACACACTATGGCTGCTGAACGGGAAAGGTGAGGTGGGGTGATGCATAAAACAAGGGTTTCAAATTAGCTCAGATACCGTTCCATAAACCCAATATGTAAGAGACAAGACCTATTCCTTGCTCAGTGAACTGGACTCAACACCCCCCTATTCACCGCACAAGAATATAACTGACTAGTAAGAATCTTCAAACCTATGTATTGATATCTCTCTGTAAGTGAGTCAAGGGGGTGTAAAGCGGCATAAACACAGCCGTGAAAAGCAGCTAAACCCCATTATAAAAATAAATTACTTTTCAAAACCCGTGAAACAAAGACAGTGAAAGAGAGAGAAATTCTTACAAAATTCGTTCAGGGGGCTGTGATGCAACCTGGATTGACCAAATCTAGACCCACAGCTGATTGAGACATAAGGGTGGACACTCTTGGGGCTGAGAGGTTCGGTGAGGTTGGGTGAGCCAACGCAGACCCTTTCAAGTAATACTGCATGGTACCCATCCCATGGGTCCCAAATCTCCAGGTTCAAGGGCATCTTCCTACGTCGAAAACAGGCATGAGAAACCCAGAAGATGGTACACCGTGTGATCGGGAAAGGTTTCTAAAACGCACCTCATTTCTCATCTCCTTTGCTCGGGTTCGCCATTCCAAGCCGATTTACTAGCCATCTCCCTCCTTGGAGAATCAGCACCTTTAACCTCCTGTTCCGTACAGGTTGCAATTTGTCCTGAGGATGAACGGGAAGAGGGGGAACCAATGAGAGACTAGCTCTAGGTGTTGGGACAGGCACAGGTCACTCTATTTTCCCATCAGGAAGAAGAATTAAGCACAAGCTCAGCCTGCCCCCCAGAACCAGAAGAGGGCCTGAAGCAATCCTGCGCTTTTGCGGCCAGCTCCCAAAAAAGCGAGTTGAAAAATGGAGCTCAGGGGCACTGCAATTCACAAACCTGCAGAGTTTTAAATGATACCTCTCGTCCACAAATATATTAAGGGAAGGCAACGAAGAGGCTTTGAAAGCAAGGCAGAATTGCAGGAAACAGATTTCAGGAGGTAGATTCGAATCGCCTTGAAAGCACATGAAAAGCGGCAAAAACGTGGACAATGATGCCCTTGGCCAAAAAGGGCGTATGCGTTTTTTCCTGAATATATTCAGAAAAAACGCATTACGCCCTTTTTGGCCAACCAAGCAACCTGGAAAGGCCAATCAGCGCTCCAAAGAAGTCTCGCTTCCCAGCGGGCAAAAGGGCCATGCGGAAAAAAGTGTCCAAACCAGAAATGCAGGACCGGCCATGGAGAAATGGGAGCCTTGCTACGCTGATGGGTGGGATGTAAATTGCCAACAGCCACTCTGGAGAAGTGTACGGTGTGTCCTGAAACATCTAAAAAACACAGCTTGGAGAGCATAGGCACTTCCACTCATGGCCGTATAAATTGGGAAAACTAAAAATCAGCAAGACACAGGCACCCCAAAGTTTAGGGCTGCTCTGTTGACAAGAACCCCCACTTCATTACACCTGAAATATCCTAGGAAAGAGAAAAATGGATAAAGAAGTTGTGGTCCTCCTGTACAATGGAATATCACTCAGCCATGAAATCAACGTCATAAGGCTAGTAGCAGCACGATGAGTGGATTTAGGTACGACGATTCTAAGTGAAATAAGTCACACAGAAAAAGACACTTATCATAAGATATCACTTCTAGAGGGAATGTAAAAACCGCTACACTTGAACTGAATTACAAAACAGAACAGAGTCACACGTTTAGGAAACACACTATGGCTGCTGAACGGGAAAGGTGAGGTGGGGTGATGCATAAAACAAGGGTTTCAAATTAGCTCAGATACCGTTCCATAAACCCAATATGTAAGAGACAAGACCTATTCCTTGCTCAGTGAACTGGACTCAACACCCCCTATTCACCGCACAAGAATATATCTGACTAGTAAGAATCTTCAAACCTATGTATTGATATCTCTCTGTAAGTGAGTCAAGGGGGTGTAAAGCGGCATAAACACAGCCGTGAAAAGCAGCTAAACCCCATTATAAAAATAAATTACTTTTCAAAACCCGTGAAACAAAGACAGTGAAAGAGAGAGAAATTCTTACAAAATTCGTTCAGGGGCTGTGATGCAACCTGGATTGACCAAATCTAGACCCACAGCTGATTGAGACATAAGGGTGGACACTCTTGGGGCTGAGAGGTTCGGTGAGGTTGGGTGAGCCAACGCAGACCCTTTCAAGTAATACTGCATGGTACCCATCCCATGGGTCCCAAATCTCCAGGTTCAAGGGCATCTTCCTACGTCGAAAACAGGCATGAGAAACCCAGAAGATGGTACACCGTGTGATCGGGAAAGGTTTCTAAAACGCACCTCATTTCTCATCTCCTTTGCTCGGGTTCGCCATTCCAGCCGATTTACTAGCCATCTCCCTCCTTGGAGAATCAGCACCTTTAACCTCCTGTTCCGTACAGGTTGCAATTTGTCCTGAGGATGAACGGGAAGAGGGGGAACCAATGAGAGACTAGCTCTAGGTGTTGGGACAGGCACAGGTCACTCTATTTTCCCATCAGGAAGAAGAATTAAGCACAAGCTCAGCCTGCCCCCCAGAACCAGAAGAGGGCCTGAAGCAATCCTGCGCTTTTGCGGCCAGCTCCCAAAAAAGCGAGTTGAAAAATGGAGCTCAGGGGCACTGCAATTCACAAACCTGCAGAGTTTTAAATGATACCTCTCGTCCACAAATATATTAAGGGAAGGCAACGAAGAGGCTTTGAAAGCAAGGCAGAATTGCAGGAAACAGATTTCAGGAGGTAGATTCGAATCGCCTTGAAAGCACATGAAAAGCGGCAAAACGTGGACAATGATGCCCTTGGCCAAAAAGGGCGTATGCGTTTTTTCCTGAATATATTCAGGAAAAAACGCATACGCCCTTTTTGGCCAACCAAGCAACCTGGAAAGGCAATCAGCGCTCCAAAGAAGTCTCGCTTCCCAGCGGGCAAAAGGGCCATGCGGAAAAAAGTGTCCAAACCAGAAATGCAGGACCGGCCATGGAGAAATGGGAGCCTTGCTACGCTGATGGGTGGGATGTAAATTGCCAACAGCCACTCTGGAGAAGTGTACGGTGTGTCCTGAAACATCTAAAAAACACAGCTTGGAGAGCATAGGGCACTTCCACTCATGGCCGTATAAATTGGGAAAACTAAAAATCAGCAAGACACAGGCACCCCAAAGTTTAGGGCTGCTCTGTTGACAAGAACCCCCACTTCATTACACCTGAAATATCCTAGGAAAGAGAAAAATGGATAAAGAAGTTGTGGTCCTCCTGTACAATGGAATATCACTCAGCCATGAAATCAACGTCATAAGGCTAGTAGCAGCACGATGAGTGGATTTAGGTACGACGATTCTAAGTGAAATAAGTCACACAGAAAAAGACACTTATCATAAGATATCACTTCTAGAGGGAATGTAAAAACCGCTACACTTGAACTGAATTACAAAACAGAACAGAGTCACACGTTTAGGAAACACGCTACGGCTGCTGAACGGGAAAGGTGAGGTGGGGTGATGCATAAAACAAGGGTTTCAAATTAGCTCAGATACCGTTCCATAAACCCAATATGTAAGAGACAAGACCTATTCCTTGCTCAGTGAACTGGACTCAACACCCCCTATTCACCGCACAAGAATATATCTGACTAGTAAGAATCTTCAAACCTATGTATTGATATCTCTCTGTAAGTGAGTCAAGGGGGTGTAAAGCGGCATAAACACAGCCGTGAAAAGCAGCTAAACCCCATTATAAAAATAAATTACTTTTCAAAACCCGTGAAACAAAGACAGTGAAAGAGAGAGAAATTCTTACAAAATTCGTTCAGGGGCTGTGATGCAACCTGGATTGACCAAATCTAGACCCACAGCTGATTGAGACATAAGGGTGGACACTCTTGGGGCTGAGAGGTTCGGTGAGGTTGGGTGAGCCAACGCAGACCCTTTCAAGTAATACTGCATGGTACCCATCCCATGGGTCCCAAATCTCCAGGTTCAAGGGCATCTTCCTACGTCGAAAACAGGCATGAGAAACCCAGAAGATGGTACACCGTGTGATCGGAAAGGTTTCTAAAACGCACCTCATTTCTCATCTCCTTTGCTCGGGTTCGCCATTCCAGCCGATTTACTAGCCATCTCCCTCCTTGGAGAATCAGCACCTTTAACCTCCTGTTCCGTACAGGTTGCAATTTGTCCTGAGGATGAACGGGAAGAGGGGGAACCAATGAGAGACTAGCTCTAGGTGTTGGACAGGCACAGGTCACTCTATTTTCCCATCAGGAAGAAGAATTAAGCACAAGCTCAGCCTGCCCCCCAGAACCAGAAGAGGGCCTGAAGCAATCCTGCGCTTTTGCGGCCAGCTCCCAAAAAAGCGAGTTGAAAAATGGAGCTCAGGGGCACTGCAATTCACAAACCTGCAGAGTTTTAAATGATACCTCTCGTCCACAAATATATTAAGGGAAGGCAACGAAGAGGCTTTGAAAGCAAGGCAGAATTGCAGGAAACAGATTTCAGGAGGTAGATTCGAATCGCCTTGAAAGCACATGAAAAGCGGCAAAAACGTGGACAATGATGCCCTTGGCCAAAAAGGGCGTATGCGTTTTTTCCTGAATATATTCAGGAAAAAACGCATACGCCCTTTTTGGCCAACCAAGCAACCTGGAAAGGCCAATCAGCGCTCCAAAGAAGTCTCGCTTCCCAGCGGGCAAAAGGGCCATGCGGAAAAAAGTGTCCAAACCAGAAATGCAGGACCGGCCATGGAGAAATGGGAGCCTTGCTACGCTGAGGGGTGGGATGTAAATTGCCAACAGCCACTCTGGAGAAGTGTACGGTGTGTCCTGAAACATCTAAAAAACACAGCTTGGAGAGCATAGGGCACTTCCACTCATGGCCGTATAAATTGGGAAAACTAAAAATCAGCAAGACACAGGCACCCCAAAGTTTAGGGCTGCTCTGTTGACAAGAACCCCCACTTCATTACACCTGAAATATCCTAGGAAAGAGAAAAATGGATAAAGAAGTTGTGGTCCTCCTGTACAATGGAATATCACTCAGCCATGAAATCAACGTCATAAGGCTAGTAGCAGCACGATGAGTGGATTTAGGTACGACGATTCTAAGTGAAATAAGTCACACAGAAAAAGACACTTATCATAAGATATCACTTCTAGAGGGAATGTAAAAACCGCTACACTTGAACTGAATTACAAAACAGAACAGAGTCACACGTTTAGGAAACACACTACGGCTGCTGAACGGGAAAGGTGAGGTGGGGTGATGCATAAAACAAGGGTTTCAAATTAGCTCAGATACCGTTCCATAAACCCAATATGTAAGAGACAAGACCTATTCCTTGCTCAGTGAACTGGACTCAACACCCCCTATTCACCGCACAAGAATATATCTGACTAGTAAGAATCTTCAAACCTATGTATTGATATCTCTCTGTAAGTGAGTCAAGGGGGTGTAAAGCGCATAAACA